>NC_092159.1:66270763-66350763 GCF_045791955.1 Oncorhynchus clarkii lewisi | reverse complement strand
AGAAACGCCGTAGGAGATGCAGACTCTCTTCTCTGGCTCCCTGAAACACACAGAACACACATCACACCTCCTGAACACACGCCTCAACAACACACATCACACCTCCTGAACACACTCCTCAACAACACACATCACACCTCCTGAACACACTCCTCAACAACACACATCACACCTCCTGAACACACTCCTCAACAACACACATCACACCTCCTGAACACACTCCTCAACAACACACATCACACCTACTGAACACACTCCTCAACAACACACAGAACACCTCCTGAACACACTCCTCAACAACACACAGAACACACATCACACCTACTGAACACACTCCTCAACAACACACATCACACCTACTGAACACACTCCTCAACAACACACATCACACCTACTGAACACACTCCTCAACAACACACATCACACCTCCTGAACACACTCCTCAACAACAACACAGAACACACATCACACCTCCTGAACACACTCCTCAACAACACACAGAACACACATCACACCTCCTGAACACACTCCTCAACAACACACATCACACCTACTGAACACACTCCTCAACAACACACAGAATACACATCACACCTCCTGAACACACTCCTCAACAACACACAGAATACACATCACACCTCCTGAACACACTCCTCAACAACACACATCACACCTCCTGAACACACTCCTCAACAACACACAGAACACACATCACACCTCCTGAACACACTCCTCAACACACATCACACCTCCTGAACACACTCCTCAACAACACACATCACACCTCCTGAACACACTCCTCAACAACACACATCACACCTCCTGAACACACTCCTCAACAACACACATCACACCTCCTGAACACACTCCTCAACAACACACAGAACACACATCACACCTCCTGAACACACTCCTCAACAACACACATCACACCTCCTGAACACACTCCTCAACAACACATCACACCTCCTGAACACACTCCTCAACAACAACACAGAACACACAGAACACCTCCTGAACACACTCCTCAACAACACACATCACACCTCCTGAACACACTCCTCAACAACACACAGAATACACATCACACCTCCTGAACACACTCCTCAACAACACACATCACACCTCCTGAACACACTCCTCAACAACAACACAGAACACACATCACACCTCCTGAACACACTCCTCAACAACACACATCACACCTCCTGAACACACTCCTCAACAACACACATCACACCTCCTGAACACACTCCTCAACAACACACATCACATCTACTGACCACACTCCTCAACAACACACATCACACCTCCTGAACACACTCCTCAACAACAACACATCACACCTACTGAACACACTCCTCAACAACACACAGAACACACATCACACCTCCTGAACACACTCCTCAACAACACACATCACACCTCCTGAACACACTCCTCAACAACACACATCACACCTACTGAACACACTCCTCAACAACACACAGAACACACATCACACCTCCTTGGATGTTGTCATTCAGAGCTGCTATGAACAATCATTCCTGGTTTAAAAAGGTTGCTAATTCCGATTAAAACAAACAGCTCATTTTGAGAACAGAGCCAGAGATTCCATTGTGATGCAAGAAAGGAAAACACTGGAATGAAATTACTCATTTAACAAGAAGAAGAAGAAGAGGAGGATGAATACGTGGAGGAGGAGGGAAGGGTGAGTGAATCAAAGAAAACAATGTTATACAGAGAGAGAGAGAGAGGAGGGCTGGGGACCAGAGAGAGAGAGAGGAGGGCTGGGGACCAGAGAGAGAGAGAGGAGGGCTGGGGACCAGAGAGAGAGAGGAGGACTGGGGACCAGAGAGAGAGAGAGGAGGGCTGGGGACCAGAGAGAGAGAGAGGAGGAGAGCTGGGGACCAGAGAGAGAGAGAGGAGGGCTGGGGACCAGAGAGAGAGAGAGGAGGGCTGGGGACCAGAGAGAGAGAGAGGAGGACTGGGGACCAGAGAGAGAGAGAGGAGGACTGGGGACCAGAGAGAGAGAGAGGAGGACTGGGGACCAGAGAGAGAGAGGAGGCCTGGGGACCAGAGAGAGAGAGGAGGCCTGGGGACCAGAGAGAGAGAGAGGAGGGCTGGGGACCAGAGAGAGAGAGAGGAGGGCTGGGGACCAGAGAGAGAGAGAGGAGGGCTGGGGACCAGAGAGAGAGAGAGGAGGGCTGGGGACCAGAGAGAGAGAGAGGAGGGCTGGGGACCAGAGAGAGAGAGAGGAGGGCTGGGGACCAGAGAGAGAGAGAGGAGGGCTGGGGACCAGAGAGAGAGAGAGGAGGGCTGGGGACCAGAGAGAGAGAGAGGAGGGCTGGGGACCAGAGAGAGAGAGAGGAGGGCTGGGGACCAGAGAGAGAGAGAGGAGGGCTGGGGACCAGAGAGAGAGAGAGGAGGGCTGGGGACCAGAGAGAGAGAGAGGAGGGCTGGGGACCAGAGAGAGAGAGAGGAGGGCTGGGGACCAGAGAGAGAGAGAGGAGGGCTGGGGACCAGAGAGAGAGAGAGGAGGGCTGGGGACCAGAGAGAGAGAGAGGAGGGCTGGGGACCAGAGAGAGAGAGAGGAGGGCTGGGGACCAGAGAGAGAGAGAGGAGGGCTGGGGACCAGAGAGAGAGAGAGGAGGGCTGGGGACCAGAGAGAGAGAGAGGAGGGCTGGGGACCAGAGAGAGAGAGAGGAGGGCTGGGGACCAGAGAGAGAGAGAGGAGGGCTGGGGACCAGAGAGAGAGAGAGGAGGGCTGGGGACCAGAGAGAGAGAGAGAGGAGGGCTGGGGACCAGAGAGAGAGAGAGAGGAGGGCTGGGGACCAGAGAGAGAGAGAGAGGAGGGCTGGGGACCAGAGAGAGAGAGAGAGGAGGGCTGGGGACCAGAGAGAGAGAGAGGAGGGCTGGGGACCAGAGAGAGAGAGAGGAGGGCTGGGGACCAGAGAGAGAGAGAGGAGGGCTGGGGACCAGAGAGAGAGAGAGGAGGGCTGGGGACCAGAGAGAGAGAGAGAGGAGGGCTGGGGACCAGAGAGAGAGAGAGGAGGGCTGGGGACCAGAGAGAGAGAGAGGAGGGCTGGGGACCAGAGAGAGAGAGACAGGAGGGCTGGGGACCAGAGAGAGAGAGAGGAGGGCTGGGGACCAGAGAGAGAGAGAGGAGGGCTGGGGACCAGAGAGAGAGAGAGGAGGGCTGGGGACCAGAGAGAGAGAGAGGAGGGCTGGGGACCAGAGAGAGAGAGAGGAGGGCTGGGGACTAGAGAGAGGAGGGCTGGGGACTAGAGAGAGGAGGGCTGGGGACTAGAGAGAGGAGGGCTGGGGACTAGAGAGAGGAGGAGGGCTGGGGACCAGAGAGAGAGAGGAGGGCTGGGGACCAGAGAGAGAGAGGAGGGCTGGGGACCAGAGAGAGAGAGGAGGGCTGGGGACCAGAGAGAGAGAGGAGGGCTGGGGACCAGAGAGAGAGAGGAGGGCTGGGGACCAGAGAGAGAGAGGAGGGCTGGGGACCAGAGAGAGAGAGGAGGGCTGGGGACCAGAGAGAGAGAGGAGGGCTGGGGACCAGAGAGAGAGGAGGGCTGGGGACCAGAGAGAGAGAGGAGGGCTGGGGACCAGAGAGAGCGGAGGGCTGGGGACCAGAGAGAGAGAGGAGGGCTGGGGACCAGAGAGAGAGGAGGGCTGGGGACCAGAGAGAGAGAGGAGGACTGGGGACCAGAGAGAGGAGGAGGGCTGGGGACCAGAGAGAGAGAGGAGGGCTGGGGACCAGAGAGAGAGAGGAGGGCTGGGGACCAGAGAGAGAGAGGAGGACTGGGGACCAGAGAGAGGAGGAGGGCTGGGGACCAGAGAGAGAGAGGAGGGCTGGGGACCAGAGAGAGAGAGGAGGGCTGGGGACCAGAGAGAGAGAGAGGAGGGCTGGGGACCAGAGAGAGAGAGAGGAGGGCTGGGGACCAGAGAGAGAGAGAGGAGGGCTGGGGACCAGAGAGAGAGAGAGGAGGGCTGGGGACCAGAGAGAGAGAGGAGGGCTGGGGACCAGAGAGAGAGAGGAGGGCTGGGGACCAGAGAGAGAGAGGAGGGCTGGGGACCAGAGAGAGAGGAGGGCTGGGGACCAGAGAGAGAGGAGGGCTGGGGACCAGAGAGAGAGGAGGGCTGGGGACCAGAGAGAAAGGAGGACTGGGGACCAGAGAGAGGAGGAGGGCTGGGGACCAGAGAGAGAGAGGAGGACTGGGGACCAGAGAGAGGAGGAGGGCTGGGGACCAGAGAGAGAGAGGAGGGCTGGGGACCAGAGAGAGAGAGAGGAGGGCTGGGGACCAGAGAGAGAGAGAGGAGGGCTGGGGACCAGAGAGAGAGAGGAGGGCTGGGGACCAGAGAGAGAGAGGAGGGCTGGGGACCAGAGAGAGAGAGAGGAGGGCTGGGGACCAGAGAGAGAGAGGAGGGCTGGGGACCAGAGAGAGGGAGGAGGGTTGGGGACCAGAGAGAGAGAGAGGAGGGCTGGGGACCAGAGAGAGAGAGGAGGGCTGGGGACCAGAGAGTGAGAGAGGAGGGCTGGGGACCAGAGAGAGAGAGAGGAGGGCTGGGGACCAGAGAGAGAGAGAGGAGGGCTGGGGACCAGAGAGAGAGAGGGGAGGGCTGGGGACCAGAGAGAGAGGAGGGCTGGGGACCAGAGAGAGAGGAGGGCTGGGGACCAGAGAGAGAGGAGGGCTGGGGACCAGAGAGAAAGGAGGACTGGGGACCAGAGAGAGGAGGAGGGCTGGGGACCAGAGAGAGAGAGGAGGACTGGGGACCAGAGAGAGAGAGGAGGACTGGGGACCAGAGAGAGGAGGAGGGCTGGGGACCAGAGAGAGAGAGGAGGGCTGGGGACCAGAGAGAGAGAGAGGAGGGCTGGGGACCAGAGAGAGAGAGAGGAGGGCTGGGGACCAGAGAGAGAGAGGAGGGTTGGGGACCAGAGAGAGAGAGAGGAGGGCTGGGGACCAGAGAGAGAGAGGAGGGCTGGGGACCAGAGAGAGAGAGGAGGGTTGGGGACCAGAGAGAGAGAGAGGAGGGCTGGGGACCAGAGAGAGAGAGGAGGGCTGGGGACCAGAGAGAGAGAGAGGAGGGCTGGGGACCAGAGAGTGACAGAGGAGGGCTGGGGACCAGAGAGAGAGAGAGGAGGGCTGGGGACCAGAGAGAGAGAGAGGAGGGCTGGGGACCAGAGAGAGAGAGAGGAGGGCTGGGGACCAGAGAGAGAGGAGGGCTGGGGACCAGAGAGAGAGAGAGAGGAGGGCTGGGGACCAGAGAGAGAGAGAGGAGGGCTGGGGACCAGAGAGAGAGAGAGGAGGGCTGGGGACCAGAGAGAGAGAGAGGAGGGCTGGGGACCAGAGAGAGAGGAGGGCTGGGGACCAGAGAGAGAGGAGGGCTGGGGACCAGAGAGAGAGAGAGAGGAGGGCTGGGGACCAGAGAGAGAGAGAGGAGGGCTGGGGACCAGAGAGAGAGAGAGGAGGGCTGGGGACCAGAGAGAGAGAGAGGAGGGCTGGGGACCAGACAGAAAGAGGAGGACTGCTGATCAGAGAGAGAGAGGAGGACAGGGGACCAGAGAGAGGAGGAGAGCTGGGGACTAGAGAGAGGAGGAGGGCTGGGGACCAGAGAGAGAGAGGAGGGCTGGGGACCAGAGAGAGAGAGGAGGGCTGGGGACCAGAGAGAGAGAGGAGGGCTGGGGACCAGAGAGAGAGAGGAGGGCTGGGGACCAGAGAGAGAGAGGAGGGCTGGGGACCAGAGAGAGAGAGGAGGGCTGGGGACCGGAGAGAGAGAGGAGGGCTGGGGACCAGAGAGAGAGGAGGGCTGGGGACCAGAGAGAGAGGAGGGCTGGGGACCAGAGAGAAAGGAGGACTGTGGACCAGAGAGAAAGGAGGACTGTGGACCAGAGAGAGAGGAGGACAGTGGACCAGAGAGAGAGGAGGACTGGGGACCAGAGAGAGAGAGGAGGACTGGGGACCAGAGAGAGGAGGAGGGCTGGGGACCAGAGAGAGAGAGGAGGACTGGGGACCAGAGAGAGAGAGGAGGGCTGGGGACCAGAGAGAGAGAGGAGGGATGGGGACCAGAGAGAGAGAGGAGGGCTGGGGACCAGAGAGAGAGAGGAGGGCTGGGGACCAGAGAGAGAGAGGAGGGCTGGGGACCAGAGAGAGAGAGGAGGGCTGGGGACCAGAGAGAGAGAGGAGGCCTGGGGACCAGAGAGAGAGAGGAGGCCTGGGAACCAGAGAGAGAGGAGGCCTGGGAACCAGAGAGAGAGGAGGCCTGGGTGTCAGGACCAAAGGGGGGAGGGCTAGGGACCAGAGAGAGAGAGAGAGGAGGGCTGGGGACCAGAGAGAGAGGAGGCCTGGGGACCAGAGAGAGAGGAGGGCTGGGGACCAGAGAGAGGAGGGCTGGGGACCAGAGAGAGAGAGAGGAGGGCTGGGGACCAGAGAGAGAGAGGAGGGCTGGGGACCAGAGAGAGAGAGGAGGGCTGGGGACCAGAGAGAGAGAGAGGAGGGCTGGGGACCAGAGAGAGAGGAGGCCTGGGTGTCAGGACCAAAGGGGGGAGGGCTAGGGACCAGAGAGAGAGAGAGAGGAGGGCTGGGGACCAGAGAGAGAGAGAGGAGGGCTGGGGACCAGAGAGAGAGAGGAGGCCTGGGGACCAGAGAGAGAGAGGAGGGCTGGGGACCAGAGAGAGAGAGAGAGAGAGGGATGGGGACCAGAGAGAGAGAGGAGGGCTGGGGACCAGAGAGAGAGGAGGGCTGGGGACCAGAGAGAGAGAGAGGAGGGCTGGGGACCAGAGAGAGAGAGAGGAGGCCTGGGGACCAGAGAGAGAGGAGGCCTGGGGACCAGAGAGAGAGGAGGGCTGGGGACCAGAGAGAGAGGAGGGCTGGGGACCAGAGAGAGAGGAGGGCTGGGGACCAGAGAGAGGAGGGCTGGGGACCAGAGAGAGAGAGAGGAGGGCTGGGGACCAGAGAGAGAGAGGAGGGCTGGGGACCAGAGAGAGAGAGGAGGGCTGGGGACCAGAGAGAGAGAGGAGGGCTGGGGACCAGAGAGAGAGAGAGGAGGGCTGGGGACTAGAGAGAGAGAGGAGGGCTGGGGACCAGAGAGAGAGAGGAGGGCTGGGGACCAGAGAGAGAGAGAGGAGGGCTGGGGACCAGAGAGAGAGAGACGAGGGCTGGGGACCAGAGAGAGAGAGAGGAGGGCTGGGGACCAGAGAGAGAGAGAGGAGGGCTGGGGACCAGAGAGAGAGAGGAGGGCTGGGGACCAGAGAGAGAGAGAGGAGGGCTGGGGACCAGAGAGAGAGAGAGGAGGGCTGGGGACCAGAGAGAGAGAGAGAGGAGGGCTGGGGACCAGAAAGAGAGAGAGGAGGGCTGGGGACCAGAGAGAGAGAGAGGAGGGCTGGGGACCAGAGAGAGAGAGGAGGGCTGGGGACCAGAGAGAGAGAGGAGGGCTGGGGACCAGAGAGAGAGGAGGCCTGGGTGTCAGGACCAAAGGGGGGAGGGACTCACCTCTAGACAGGCCAGGTGTACGTCCTTGATGATGCAGTGAGCAGGAGAGGAGGAGGAGGAGGAGAGGACGGACCGTTTCAACAGCAGACAGCTCAGCTCCAGAGTAGCCAGACGTACCTTACCATCTAAACACACACACACACACACACACACACACGTTAGGTGGTTTGTGGGTGCGTGCGGTCATGTGTGTGTGTGTGTAATAATGTGTGTGTGATAATGTGTGTGTGTGTGTGTGTGTGATAATGTGTGTGTGTGTGATAATGTGTGTGTGTGTGATAGTGTGTGTGTGTGTGTGTGTGTGTGTGATAGTGTGTGTGATAGTGTGTGTGTGATAGTGTGTGTGATAGTGTGTGTGATAGTGTGTGTGTGTGTGATAGTGTGTGTGTGTGTGTGTTACCTGGTTGTGCGGCCACGTTCATCACTCGTATGAGTCTCTCCACCAACACCTGGCTGTAACAGCTCCTCTCCTGGTCTGGGACTGGTAACTGCAGCCTCTCCAACAACTCACGGTTGATCCCTGAACAAACACAAACAATCCACTAGTCTGTTATCTGAACGTCTCTACAGAACATCATGATCCACTAGTCTGTTATCTGAACGTCTCTACAGAACATCATGATCCACTAGTCTGTTATCTGAACGTCTCTACAGAACATCATGATCCACTAGTCTGTTATCTGAACGTCTCTACAGAACATCATGATCCACTAGTCTGTTATCTGAACGTCTCTACAGAACATCATGATCCACTAGTCTGTTATCTGAACGTCTCTACAGAACATCATGATCCACTAGTCTGTTATCTGAACGTCTCTACAGAACATCATGATCCACTAGTCTGTTATCTGAACGTCTCTACAGAACATCATGATCCACTAGTCTGTTATCTGAACGTCTCTACAGAACATCATGATCCACTAGTCTGTTATCTGAACGTCTCTACAGAACATCATGATCCACTAGTCTGTTATCTGAACGTCTCTACAGAACATCATGATCCACTAGTCTGTTATCTGAACGTCTCTACAGAACATCATGATCCACTAGTCTGTTATCTGAACGTCTCTACAGAACATCATGATCCACTAGTCTGTTATCTGAACGTCTCTACAGAACATCATGATCCACTAGTCTGTTATCTGAACGTCTCTACAGAACATCATGATCCACTAGTCTGTTATCTGAACGTCTCTACAGAACATCATGATCCACTAGTCTGTTATCTGAACGTCTCTACAGAACATCATGATCCACTAGTCTGTTATCTGAACATCTCTACAGAACATCATGATCCACTAATCTACCGGAGCTAACCTACCGGAGCTAACCCACCGGAGCTAACCTACAGGAGCTAGCCTACCGGAGCTAACCTACCGGAGCTAACCCACCGGAGCTAACCTACAGGAGCTAGCCTACCGGAGCTAACCTACCGGAGCTAGCCTACCGGAGCTAACCCACCGGAGCCAACCTACCGGAGCTAACCTACCGGAGCCAACCTACCGGAGCTAACCTACCGGAGCTAATCTACCGGAGCTAATCTACCGGAGCTAACCTACCGGTGCTAACCTACCGGTGCTAACCTACCAGAGCTAACCTACCGGAGCTAACCTACCGGTGCTAACCTACCAGAGCTAACCTACCAGAGCTAACCTACCGGAGCTAACCTACCGGTGCTAACCTACCAGAGCTAACTCATCTATTGTTGAACAGAACAGATGGTGTAGATGCTCCTCTCACCTTTGCTGTGTGACACAGCGTAGAGGAGACAGAGGACAAACAGAGCATGGTAATCGTCTTCACTACAATCTAGAGCACTGTACACCATGTCTAGGAACGGTCTGGAGGAGAGAGAGACAGACAGGAGACAGACTTTAACCATTTGTTACAACACTGTATATATATATATATACACACAATATGACATTTGTTATTTCTTTATTGTTTTGAAACTTCTGTATGTATAATGTTACTGTTAATTTTTATTGTTTATTTCACTTTTGTATATTATCTACCTCACTTGCTTTGGCAATGAGGATGAGGAGAGAGAGAGAGAGAGAGAGAGAGAGAGAGAGAGACAGGGAGAGAGAAAGAGAGAGAGAGACAGGGAGAGAGAGAAAGAGAGAGAGAGACAGGGAGAGAGAGAGAGAGAGAGACAGAGACAGGGAGAGACAGAGCGAGAGACAGAGACAGAGAGAGAGACAGAGACAGGGAGAGAGAGAGACAGGGAGAAAGAGACAGGGAGAGAGAGAGACAGGGAGAGAGAGAGACAGGGAGGGAGAGAGACAGGGAGGGAGAGAGACAGGGAGGGAGAGAGACAGGGAGGGAGAGAGACAGGGAGGGAGAGAGACAGGGAGGGAGAGAGACAGGGAGGGAGAGAGACAGGGAGGGAGAGAGACAGGGAGGGAGAGAGACAGGGAGGGAGAGAGACAGGGAGGGAGAGAGACAGGGAGGGAGAGAGACAGGGAGAGAGACAGGGAGAGAGACAGGGAGAGAGACAGGGAGAGAGAGAGAGAGACAGGGAGAGAGAGAGACAGGGAGAGAGAGAGACAGGAAGAGACAGAGAGAGGAGACAGAGACAGGGAGAGAGACAGGGAGAGAGACAGAGAGAGAGACAGGGAGAGAGACAGGGAGAGAGACAGTGAGAGAGAGAGAGAGAGACAGGGAGAGAGAGAGAGAGAGACAGGGAGAGAGAGAGAGAGAGAGACAGAGACAGGGAGAGAGAAAGAGAGAGAGAGACAGGGAGAGAGAGAGAGAGAGAGACAGAGACAGGGAGAGACAGAGCGAGAGACAGAGACAGAGAGAGAGACAGAGACAGGGAGAGAGAGAGAGACAGGGAGAGAGAGAGAGACAGGGAGAGAGAGAGAGACAGGGAGAGAGAGAGACAGGGAGGGAGAGAGACAGGGAGGGAGAGAGACAGGGAGGGAGAGAGACAGGGAGGGAGAGAGACAGGGAGGGAGAGAGACAGGGAGGGAGAGAGACAGGGAGGGAGAGAGACAGGGAGGGAGAGAGACAGGGAGGGAGAGAGACAGGGAGGGAGAGAGACAGGGAGGGAGAGAGACAGGGAGAGAGACAGGGAGAGAGACAGGGAGAGAGACAGGGAGAGAGACAGGGAGAGAGACAGGGAGAGAGACAGGGAGAGAGACAGGGAGAGAGACAGGGAGAGAGACAGGGAGAGAGAGAGAGAGACAGGGAGAGAGACAGGAAGAGACAGAGAGAGGAGACAGAGACAGGGAGAGAGACAGGGAGAGAGAGAGAGAGACAGGGAGAGAGAGAGAGAGACAGGGAGAGAGAGAGACAGGGAGAGAGAGAGACAGGGAGAGAGAGAGAGACAGGGAGAGAGAGAGAGACAGGGAGAGAGAGAGAGACAGGGAGAGAGAGAGAGACAGGGAGAGAGAGAGAGACAGGGAGAGAGAGAGACAGGGAGAGAGAGACAGGGAGAGAGAGACAGGGAGAGAGAGAGACAGGGAGAGAGAGACAGGGAGAGAGAGAGACAGGGAGAGAGAGAGACAGGGAGAGAGAGAGAGACAGGGAGAGAGAGAGAGACAGGGAGAGAGAGAGAGACAGGGAGAGAGAGAGAGACAGGGAGGGAGAGAGAGACAGGGAGAGAGAGAGAGACCGGGAGAGAGAGAGAGACCGGGAGAGAGAGAGAGACAGGGAGAGAGAGAGAGAGAGACAGGGAGAGAGAGAGACAGGGAGAGAGAGACATGGAGAGGGAGAGAGAGACAGGGAGAGAGAGAGAGAGAGAGAGACAGGGAGAGAGAGAGAGAGAGAGAGACAGGTAGAGAGAGAGACAGGGAGAGAGAGACATGGAGAGGGAGAGAAAGAGAGAGACAGGGAGAGAGAGAGACAGGGAGAGAGAGAGAGACAGGGAGAGAGAGAGAGACCGGGAGAGAGAGAGAGACCGGGAGAGAGAGAGAGACAGGGAAAGAGAGAGAGACAGGGAGAGAGAGAGAGACCGGGAGAGAGAGAGAGACCGGGAGAGAGAGAGAGACCGGGAGAGAGAGAGAGACCGGGAGAGAGAGAGAGACCGGGAGAGAGAGAGAGACAGGGAGAGAGAGAGAGACAGGGAGAGAGAGAGAGACACGGAGAGGGAGAGAGAGGAGAGAGAGACAGGGAGAGAGAGAGAGGAGAGAGAGACAGGAGAGACAGGAGAGAGAGGGAGGGATAATTATTCACCCAGAAAACCGACTTCCAAAGAAAACTAAACAGTGTATTTTGATCAGGACAGAGATAGAATATTTCCAAGCAAATGGAGGTGCGTCAGTTGACAGTGATTGATGAGTTGATGATTCCACTGAACCCACATACAGCAGGAGCTCCTTCCAGTGAAGACCAGTCAACCAACAGATGTGAAACTGAACCACCCCCTCCCTACCTTTCCACCCCCCTGAATCCACATACAGCAGGAGCTCCTTCCAGTGGATTAGTTGATGGTTCCACTGAACCCACATACAGCAGGAGCTCCTTCCAGTGAAGACCAGTCAACCAACAGATGTGAAACTGATTTGTCTTCCTCTTCAATTCGTATCTTATGACCATAAGAGAATGTATGGGCTTCAGTGTGTGTGTGTGTGTGTGTGTGTGTGTGTGTGTGTGTGTGTGTGTGTGTGTAGTGTGTGTGTGTGTGTGTGTATGTAGTGTGTGTGTCTGTAGTGTGTGTGTGTGTGTGTAGTGTGTGTGTCTGTAGTGTGTGTGTCTGTAGTGTGTGTGTCTGTAGTGTGTGTGTGTGTGTGTGTGTAGGTGTGTAGTGTGTGTGTGTAGTGTATGTGTGTGTGTGTAGTGTGTGTCTGTAGTGTGTGTGTGTGTGGGTGTGTGTGTGTGTGTACCTCTTCCTCTGTGTGCGAGCAGCGGCAGCAGTCTTCTCCTCATCGGTGATATTCTGTTCCGTCGACGACGACGACGACGTCTCCTTCCCCTTGTCCATCACCACCATCTCTATCTCTGGAACACACAGCCTGTTATTACACACAGCCTGTTCTACACCAGAACACACAGCCTGTTCTACACTAGAACACACAGCCTGATATTACACACAGCCTGTTCTACACTAGAACACACAGCCTGATATTACACACAGCCTGTTCTACACTAGAACAAACAGCCTGATATTACACCAGAACACACAGCCTGTTATTACACTAGAACACACAGCCTGATATTACACCAGAACAGACAGCCTGATATTACACCAGAACACACAGCCTGTTATTACACTAGAACACACAGCCTGATATTACACACAGCCTGTTATTACACCAGAACACACAGCCTGTTATTATACCAGAACACACAGCCTGTTATTACACCAGAACACACAGCCTGTTATTACACCAGAACACACAGCCTGATATTACACTAGAACACACAGCCTGTTATTACACACAGCCTGATATTACACCAGAACAGACAGCCTGATATTACACCAGAACACACAGCCTGTTATTACACTAGAACACACAGCCTGATATTACACTAGAACACACAGCCTGATATTACACACAGCCTGTTATTACACCAGAACACACAGCCTGTTATTATACCAGAACACACAGCCTGTTATTACACCAGAACACACAGCCTGTTATTACACCAGAACACACAGCCTGTTATTACACTAGAACACACAGCCTGTTATTACACCAGAACACACAGCCTGTTATTACACCAGAACACACAGCCTGTTATTACACCAGAACACACAGCCTGTTATTATACCAGAACACACAGCCTGTTATTACACCAGAACACACAGCCTGTTATTACACTAGAACACACAGCCTGATATTATACCAGAACACACAGCCTGTTATTACACCAGAACACACAGCCTGATATTACACCAGAACACACAGCCTGTTATTACACTAGAACACACAGCCTGATATTACACCAGAACACACAGCCTGTTATTACACCAGAACACACAGCCTGATATTACACCAGAACACACAGCCTGTTATTATACCAGAACACACAGCCTGTTATTACACCAGAACACACAGCCTGTTATTACACTAGAACACACAGCCTGATATTACACCAGAACACACAGCCTGTTATTACACCAGAACACACAGCCTGTTATTACACCAAAACACACAGCCTGTTATTACACCAGAACACACAGCCTGTTATTACACCAGAACACACAGCCTGTTATTACACCAGAACACACAGCCTGTTATTACACCAGAACACACAGCCTGATATTACACCAGAACACACAGCCTGATATTACACTAGAACACACAGCCTGATATTACACACAGCCTGTTATTACACCAGAACACACAGCCTGTTATTACACCAGAAGACACAGCCTGTTATTACACTAGAACACACAGCCTGTTATTACACTAGAACACACAGCCTGTTATTACACTAGAACACACAGCCTGTTATTACACACAGCCTGATATTACACCAGAACACACAGCCTGTTATTACACCAAAACACACAGCCTGTTATTACACCAGAACACACAGCCTGTTATTACACCAGAACACACAGCCTGATATTACACCAGAACACACAGCCTGATATTACACCAGAACACACAGCCTGTTATTACACCAGAACACACAGCCTGTTATTACACCAGAACACACAGCCTGTTATTACACACAGCCTGTTATTACACTAGAACACACAGCCTGTTATTACACCAGAACACACAGCCTGTTATTACACTAGAACACACAGCCTGTTATTACACCAGAACACACAGCCTGTTATTACACTAGAACACACAGCCTGTTATTACACACAGCCTGTTATTACACTAGAACACACAGCCTGTTATTACACCAGAACACACAGCCTGTTATTACACTAGAACACACAGCCTGTTATTACACACAGCCTGTTATTACACTAGAACACACAGCCTGTTATTACACCAGAACACACAGCCTGTTATTACACACAGCCTGTTATTACACTAGAACACACAGCCTGTTATTACACTAGAACACACAGCCTGATATTACACACAGCCTGATATTACACTAGAACACACAGCCTGTTATTACACTAGAACACACAGCCTGATATTACACACAGCCTGTTATTACACTAGAAAACACAGCCTGTTATTACACTAGAACACACAGCCTGTTATTACACTAGAACACACAGCCTGTTATTACACCAGAACACAGCCTGTTATTACACACAACCTGTTATTACACTAGAACACACAGCCTGATATTACACTAGAACACACAGCCTGTTATTACACTAGAACACACAGCCTGTTATTACACTAGAACACACAGCCTGTTATTACACCAGAACACACAGCCTGTTATTACACTAGAACACACAGCCTGTTATTACACTAGAACACACAGCCTGATATTACACACAGCCTGTTATTACACTAGAACACACAGCCTGTTATTACACCAGAACACACAGCCTGTTATTACACCAGAACACACAGCCTGTTATTACACTAGAACACACAGCCTGTTATTACACTAGAACACACAGCCTGATATTACACACAGCCTGTTATTACACTAGAACACACAGCCTGTTATTACACTAGAACACACAGCCTGTTATTACACCAGAACACACAGCCTGTTATTACACACAGCCTGTTATTACACTAGAACACACAGCCTGATATTACACTAGAACACACAGCCTGTTATTACACTAGAACACACAGCCTGTTATTACACTAGAACACACAGCCTGTTATTACACCAGAACACACATCCTGTTATTACACACAGCCTGTTATTACACTAGAACACACAGCCTGATATTACACTAGAACACACAGCATGTTATTACACTAGAACACACAGCCTGATATTACACACAGCCTGTTATTACACCAGAACACACAGCCTGTTATTACACCAGAACACACAGCCTGTTATTACACTAGAACGCACAGCCTGTTATTACACTAGAACACACAGCCTGATATTACACACAGCCTGTTATTACACTAGAACACACAGCCTGTTATTACACTAGAACACACAGCCTGTTATTACACCAGAACACACATCCTGTTATTACACACAGCCTGTTATTACACTAGAACACACAGCCTGATATTACACTAGAACACACAGCATGTTATTACACTAGAACACACAGCCTGATATTACACACAGCCTGTTATTACACCAGAACACACAGCCTGTTATTACACCAGAACACACAGCCTGTTATTACACAAGAACACACAGCCTGTTATTACACTAGAACACACAGCCTGATATTACACACAGCCTGTTATTACACTAGAACACACAGCCTGTTATTACACTAGAACACACAGCCTGTTATTACACCAGAACACACAGCCTGTTATTACACACAGCCTGTTATTACACTAGAACACACAGCCTGATATTACACTAGAACACACAGCCTGTTATTACACCAGAACACACATCCTGTTATTACACACAGCCTGTTATTACACTAGAACACACAGCCTGATATTACACTAGAACACACAGCATGTTATTACACTAGAACACACAGCCTGATATTACACACAGCCTGTTATTACACTAGAACACACAGCCTGTTATTACACCAGAACACACAGCCTGTTATTACACACAGCCTGTTATTACACTAGAACACACAGCCTGTTATTACACTAGAACACACAGCCTGATATTACACTAGAACACACAGCCTGTTATTACACTAGAACACACAGCCTGTTATTACACTAGAACACACAGCCTGTTATTACACCAGAACACACAGCCTGTTATTACACCAGAACACACAGCCTGTTATTACACCAGAACACACAGCCTGATATTACACTAGAACACACAGCCTGTTATTACACACAGCCTGATATTACACCAGAACACACAGCCTGTTATTACACCAAAACACACAGCCTGTTATTACACCAGAACACACAGCCTGTTATTACACCAGAACACACAGCCTGTTATTACACCAGAACACACAGCCTGTTATTACACCAGAACACACAGCCTGATATTACACCAGAACACACAGCCTGATATTACACCAGAACACACAGCCTGTTATTACACCAGAACACACAGCCTGTTATTACACACAGCCTGTTATTACACCAGAACACACAGCCTGATGTTACACACAGCCTGTTATTACACTAGAACACACAGCTTGATATTACACTAGAACACACAGCCTGTTATTACACCAGAACATACAGCCTGTTATTACACACAGCCTGTTATTACACCAGAACACACAGCCTGATATTACACACAGCCTGTTATTACACTATAACACACAGCCTGTTATTACACTAGAACACACAGCCTGTTATTACACTAGAACACACAGCCTGTTATTACACCAGAACACACAGCCTGTTATTACACTAGAACACACAGCCTGTTATTACACTAGAACACACAGCCTGATATAACACACAGCCTGTTCTACACTAGAACACACAGCCTGATATTACAAACAGCCTGTTATTACACCAGAACACACAGCCTGTTATTACACTAGAACACACAGCCTGATATTACACCAGAACAGACAGCCTGATATTACACCAGAACACACAGCCTGTTATTACACTAGAACACACAGCCTGATATTACACACAGCCTGTTATTACACCAGAACACACAGCCTGTTATTACACCAGAACACACAGCCTGTTATTACACTAGAACACACAGCCTGCTATTACACCAGAACACACAGCCTGTTATTACACCAGAACACACAGCCTGTTATTACACCAGAAGACACAGCCTGTTATTACACTAGAACACACAGCCTGTTATTACACTAGAACACACAGCCTGTTATTACACACAGCCTGATATTACACCAGAACACACAGCCTGTTATTACACCAAAACACACAGCCTGTTATTACACCAGAACACACAGCCTGTTATTACACCAGAACACACAGCCTGTTATTACACCAGAACACACAGCCTGTTATTACACCAGAACACACAGCCTGATATTACACCAGAACACACAGCCTGATATTACACCAGAACACACACAACCTCCTAGAGCTGAGATTTTGAATTGTACAGCTACATTGTCTGTTTTTATATTGCCTTGTACACTACACACCCTCACCAATCTGTCTCATTCAGTATAATGAACCATGCCCTCAGCAGAACACACAGCCTGTTATTACACACAGCCTGTTATTACACCAGAACACACAGCCTGATATTACACACAGCCTGTTATTACACTAGAACACACAGCTTGATATTACACTAGAACACACAGCCTGTTATTACACCAGAACATACAGCCTGTTATTACACACAGCCTGTTTTACACCAGAACACACAGCCTGATATTACACACAGCCTGTTATTACACTAGAACACACAGCCTATTATTACACTAGAACACACAGCCTGTTATTACACTAGAACACACAGCCTGTTATTACACCAGAACACACAGCCTGTTATTACACTAGAACACACAGCCTGTTATTACACTAGAACACACAGCCTGATATTACAAACAGCCTGTTATTACACCAGAACACACAGCCTGTTATTACACTAGAACACACAGCCTGTTATTACACCAGAACAGACAGCCTGATATTACACCAGAACACACAGCCTGTTATTACACTAGAACACACAGCCTGATATTACACACAGCCTGTTATTACACCAGAACACACAGCCTGTTATTACACCAGCACACACAGCCTGTTATTACACTAGAACACACAGCCTGTTATTACACTAGAACACACAGCCTGATATTACACACAGCCTGTTATTACACTAGAACACACAGCCTGTTATTACACTAGAACACACAGCCTGTTATTACACCAGAACACACAGCCTGTTATTACACACAGCCTGTTATTACACTAGAACACACAGCCTGATATTACACTAGAACACACAGCCTGTTATTACACTAGAACACACAGCCTGTTATTACACTAGAACACACAGCCTGTTATTACACCAGAACACACATCCTGTTATTACACACAGCCTGTTATTACACTAGAACACACAGCCTGATATTACACTAGAACACACAGCATGTTATTACACTAGAACACACAGCCTGATATTACACACAGCCTGTTATTACACTAGAACACACAGCCTGTTATTACACCAGAACACACAGCCTGTTATTACACCAGAACACACAGCCTGTTATTACACCAGAACACACAGCCTGTTATAACACTAGAACACACAGCCTGTTATTACACACAGCCTGTTATTACACCAGAACACACAGCCTGTTATTACACCAGAACACACAGCCTGTTATTACACCAGAACACACAGCCTGTTATTACACCAGAACACACAGCCTGTTATTACACTAGAAAACACAGCCTGTTATACACCAGAACACACAGCCTGTTATTACACACAGCCTGTTATTACACTAGAACACACAGTCTGTTATTACACTAGAACACACAGCCTGTTATTACACTAGAACACACAGCCTGTTATTACACTAGAACACACAGCCTGTTATTACACTAGAACACACAGCCTGTTATTACACCAGAACACACAGCCTGTTATTACACCAGAACACACAGCCTGTTTTACACTAGAACACACAGCCTGTTATTACACCAGAACACACAGCCTGTTATTACACCAGAACACACAGCCTGTTATTACACTAGAACACACAGCCTGTTATTACACTAGAACACACAGCCTGTTATTACACTAGAACACACAGCCTGTTATTACACTAGAACACACAGCCTGTTATTACACTAGAACACACAGCCTGTTATTACACCAGAACACACAGCCTGTTATTACACTAGAACACACAGCCTGTTATTACACTAGAACACACAGCCTGTTATTACACTAGAACACACAGCCTGTTATTACACTAGAACACACAGCCTGTTATTACACTAGAACACACAGCCTGTTATTACACCAGAACACACAGCCTGTTATTACACTAGAACACACAGCCTGTTATTACACCAGAACACACAGCCTGTTATTACACCAGAACACAGCCTGTTATTACACACAGCCTGTTATTACACCAGAACACACAGCCTGTTATTACACCAGATCACACAGCCTGTTATTACACCAGAACACACAGCCTGTTATTACACTAGAACACACAGCCTGTTATTACACCAGAACACACAGCCTGTTATTACACCAGAACACAGCCTGTTATTACACACAGCCTGCTATTACACCAGAACACACAGCCTGTTATTACACTAGAACACACAGCCTGTTATTACACCAGAACACACAGCCTGTTATTACACCAGAACACACAGCCTGTTATTACACTAGAACACACAGCCTGCTATTACACCAGAACACACAGCCTGCTATTACACCAGAACACACAGCCTGTTATTACACACAGCCTGTTATTACACACAGCCTGCTATTACACACAGCCTGTTATTACACTAGAACACACAGCCTGTTATTACACCAGAACACACAGCCTGTTATTACACTAGAACACACAGCCTGTTATTACACCAGAACACACAGCGGGGGACATCAATCATAATAATGTAGTCGCATGAAAACACCAGGAGAGATGAGAAGGTGAGGAGCACAGGATGAAATGGCGTAACCACGGGAGACCGCGGTAGTGACAGTTGTAACCGTGACGACTCGGGTGAGTGACACTTGTAACCGTGGAGACTCGGGTGAGTGACACTTGTAACCGTGGAGACCGTGGTAGTGACAGTGACAGGCATTCACAGAGGGAAGACGGGCCTAATCTCCAAACTGGATTTATTTTTTTTGTGTTCAGATGAAGAAAATAAAAAACGAACGTATTGATTCAGATCTTTAGGGAGAAGACAGAGAGACACTGATCTACGGTTTATATTCATTTAATTAGAATTTAATCTTATCGACGCATTTTTATAAAATTTTATTTCAGGAGGGTGACAGTTTGGAGAGGAGGGCCACTGCCGCACTGGCTCCTGGGTGAGGTAATCACAGGGTGGTGATGGGATATATAGTTTTCCTGTCCTGTCCACACACTCACCTTCCATCTCCCCACTTGTCCTGCTGCTTCCCTTACTGCTCCCTTCTGTACCTTTAGCCTTCTCCCTCTCTCTCTCGCTGTCCTCCAAGCCCTCCTCTCCTGTCCCCGGCCTCTCCTCTTCCTCCTCCTCCTCTCCCAGGTTCTTATAGTTGGGGCGTTTCTGGGCTCGCTTGCGCCCCCGATTGCAGGACAGCTCCAGAGACCGCTCCAGAGACTCGGGAGGCTTGGTGAAGCGACGGACGCCTGCGCTGACCTGGAGAGACAGAGGAAGGAAGGGAGGGACGGCGGGAGATGGAGGGAGGAGGGGGAGAGAGGGAGACAGAGGAAGGGAGGGAGGGATGGCGGGAGAGAGAGAGACAGAGAGAGAGAGGAGAGGAAGAGAGACAGAGACAGAGAGACGGGAAGGCAGAGAGACAGGAAGGGAGGGATGGCGGGAGATGGAGGGAGAGAGAGAGAGAGAGAGAGAGAGAGAGAGAGAGAGAGAGAGAGAGAGAGAGAGAGAGAGACAGACAGAGAGAGAGAGAGAGACAGAGAGAGAGAGACAGAGAGAGAGAGACAGAGAGAGAGAGAGAGAGAGACAGAGAGAGAGAGAGACAGAGAGAGAGACAGAGAGAGAGAGAGAGACAGAGAGAGAGAGAGAGACAGAGAGAGAGAGACAGAGAGAGAGAGAGACAGAGAGAGAGAGACAGAGAGAGAGAGAGACAGAGAGAGAGAGACAGAGAGAGAGAGACAGAGAGAGAGAGAGAGAGACAGAGAGAGAGACAGAGAGAGAGAGACAGAGAGAGAGAGAGACAGAGAGAGAGAGAGACAGAGAGAGAGAGAGAGACAGAGAGAGAGAGACAGAGAGAGAGAGAGAGACAGAGAGAGAGAGACAGAGAGAGAGAGACAGAGAGAGAGAGACAGAGAGAGAGAGAGACAGAGAGAGAGAGAGACAGAGAGAGAGAGACAGAGAGAGAGAGAGACAGAGAGAGAGAGACAGAGAGAGAGACAGAGAGAGAGAGACAGAGAGAGAGAGACAGAGAGAGAGAGACAGAGAGAGAGAGAGACAGAGAGAGAGAGACAGACAGAGAGAGAGAGACAGAGAGAGAGAGAGACAGAGAGAGAGAGAGACAGAGAGAGAGAGAGACAGAGAGAGAGAGACAGACAGAGAGAGAGAGACAGAGAGAGAGAGACAGAGAGAGAGAGAGAGAGAGAGAGAGAGAGAGACAGAGAGAGAGAGACAGAGAGAGAGAGACAGAGAGAGAGAGACAGAGAGAGAGGGAAAGAGAGAAAATGTTAAAACACACAATGCTCATAGATGAAAGATAAGGCTAAGGAGTTGTAAGTTCTGTCTCCATTTTGTGTTGTCTGCATTTTACTTAAATATTCGTGTCATTTTTCACAGCAGAATGGTAGACTGCTGATCAACAACAAGTGGCCAACCAGAGGACAGGTTCTGGATCAGTTTGTTAGCTACTGATCAACAACAAGTGGCCAACCAGAGGACAGGTTCTGGATCAGTTTGTTAGCTACTGATCAACAACAAGTGGCCAACCAAAGGACAGGTTCTGGATCAGTTTGTTAGCTACTGATCAACCACAAGTGGCCAACCAGAGGACAGGTTCTGGATCAGTTTGTTAGCTCCTGATCAACCACAAGTGGCCAACCAGAGGACAGTTCCAACTCATCCCAAAGAACTTCAATGGGGTTGAGATCAGGGCACTGTGCAGACCAGTCAAGTTCTTCCACACCGATCTCAACAAGCCATTTCTGTATGGACCTCGCTTCGTGCACGGGGGGGGGGGGGGGGTCATTGTCAATCTGAAACAGTAAAGGGGCTTATCCAAACTGTTGCCACCAAGTTGGAAGCACGGAATCATCTAGAATGTCATTGTATGTTGTAGAGTTAAGATTTACCCTTCACTGGAACTAAAGGAGCCCGAAACCATGAACAACAGCCCCAGACCATTATTCCTCCTCCACCAAACTTTACAGTTGGCTCTATGCATTGAAGCAGGTGGCGTTCTCCTGGCATCCTCCAAAACCCAGATGTGTCCGTTTTAACAGGACCCCACCACAGCAACAGTCAATGGAAGACAAGAATAACTAGGCCCGAGTTGAGCTACGTGACCACGGTGTGTGTGTGTGTGTGGTTGGTTCGTCTTCTCATCTTCGGGTCTGTCATTTCGTCTAAAGCTGTCATCCATTAACCACAATACACCACTGCTAAACAGGAAGTGATCTCACCTGCTGAGAAGGCCTGTTAAGCTGGGTTTATAGTAAACAGGTCACCTTGGGTGTTTGGAGGAGGGGTGTGTGTGTCTGTAATACAAATCTCCTGATCTCCTCTAGATATGATTTTACATGAACAACGACATGTTTTCAGCTGGAAGAAATCCCCCCCTTTCATTTAAATCCTCTGGTTCTTCCTGGTGTCGACAAAACGGTCTACTTTCCATCCCATAAGGAAGTGTATGAAGTAATGAATTAATTTATGTGGAGTCTGCCACTAGCACAGCAACGGTCTACTTTCCATCCCATAAGGAAGTGTATGAATTAATGAATTAATTTATGTGGAGTCTGCCACTAGCACAGCAACGGTCTACTTTCCATCCCATAAGGAAGTGTATGAAGTAATGAATTAATTTATGTGGAGTCTGCCACTAGCACAGCAACGGTCTACTTTCCATCCCATAAGGAAGTGTATGAATTAATGAATTAAGGAACATATGGTATGAAAATAGCCCTAATGTGATATCAGTTTTTTCAATTTTAATACATTTGCTAAAATTTCAAGAAACGTGTTTTTTTGCTTTGTTATAATGGGGTATTGTGATTGATGAGGGGGGGGTTGCTTTGTTATAATGGGGTATTGTGATTGATGAGGGGGGGGTTGCTTTGTTATAATGGGGTATTGTGATTGATGAGGGGGGGGGGGTTGCTTTGTTATAATGGGGTATTGTGATTGATGAGGGGGGGGGGTTGCTTTGTTATAATGGGGTATTGTGATTGATGAGGGGGGGGGGGGTTGCTTTGTTATAATGGGGTATTGTGATTGATAAGGGGGGGATTACTTTGTTATAATGGGGTATTGTGTGTAGATTGATGAGGGGGGGGGGGTTGCTTTGTTATAATGGGGTATTGTGATTGATGAGGGGGGGGGGTTGCTTTGTTATAATGGGGTATTGTGATTGATGAGGGGGGGGGGGGTTGCTTTGTTATAATGGGGTATTGTGATTGATGAGGGGGGGGGTTGCTTTGTTATAATGGGGTATTGTGATTGATGAGGGGGGGGGGTTGCTTTGTTATAATGGGGTATTGTGATTGATGAGGGGGGGGGGGTTGCTTTGTTATAATGGGGTATTGTGATTGATGAGGGGGGGGGGGTTGCTTTGTTATAATGGGGTATTGTGATTGATGAGGGGGGGGGGTTGCTTTGTTATAATGGGGTATTGTGTGTAGATTGATGAGGGGGGGGTTGCTTTGTTATAATGGGGTATTGTGTGTAGATTGATGAGGGGGGGGGTTGCTTTGTTATAATGGGGTATTGTGATTGATGAGGGGGGGGGGGTTGCTTTGTTATAATGGGGTATTGTGATTGATGAGGGGGGGGGGGTTGCTTTGTTATAATGGGGTATTGTGATTGATGAGGGGGGGGGTTGCTTTGTTATTATGGGGTAGTGTGATTGATGAGGGGGGGGGGTTGCTTTGTTATAATGGGGTATTGTGATTGATGAGGGGGGGGGGGGTTGCTTTGTTATAATGGGGTATTGTGATTGATGAGGGGGGGGGGGGTTGCTTTGTTATAATGGGGTATTGTGTGTAGATTGATGGGGGCGGGGGGGTAAAAACAATTGAATCCATTTTAGAATAAGGCTGTAACGTAACAAAATATGGAAAAAGTCAAGGGGACTGAATACTTTCTGAATGTCACTGTATGTGTGTGCGTGTGTGTGTGTGTGTGTGTCTGCGTGCGTGTGTGTTCTCTGTGTGTGTGTGTGTGTGTGTGTGTGTGTGTGTGTGTGTGTGTGTGTGTGTGTGTGTGTGTGTGTGTGTGTCTTCAGCAGGTTCTAGTAAACCACTCACGTTTAGAAGAAAAAAAAGGAACACACACACACACACACACAAAAAGGCACCCAAACACACACACACACACACAGAGAGAGAACACACACACACACACACACACAGAGAGAGAACACACACACACACACACAGAGAACACACACAGAGAACACACACACGCACACACACACACACAGAGAGAGAACACACACACACACACAGAGAACACACACAGAGAACACACACAGAGAACACACACAGAGAACACACACACACACACACACACACACACAGAGAGAGAACACACACACACACACACAGAGAACACACACAGAGAACACACACACACACAGAGAACACACACACACACACAGAGAGAGAACACACACACACACACACACAGAGAACACACACAGAGAACACACACACACACAGAGAACACACACACACACAGAGAACACACAGAGAGAACACACACACACACACACAGAGAACACACACACACACACACACATTATTGTAATAATGAAACCGTCAGCGCAAAAGTCTTGACTGACTGTTAAGCTGAGAACCTTTACAGACAACACACAGTTTAGATAGATAATACCCAGAATGCCTTGTTCCACCTCTCCCTTGTAGATTGGGGGGGGGGGGGGGGGGGGGTGGAACACACCATACCATAAGCCACTCTGGGTTCATCCTGTCTCTATCTGCAACGGGCGTTATCTTAACCCCCCCCCCCCGCGGCCAGGATGTATAAGGGCCATCTCTGTCACAGTTACAACCACTTCCTGTTACTGGAATCCCCAGCTGTTAAGGTGTAATCACCAAAGTCGATCAGTTGTTAACTCCAGCTTATATGAGGTAAAACCATACGCCCTGATTAGCTGCAGGGTGCTAGAGAGGACATCATGTATTCATGCCCTGATTAGCTGCAGGGTGCTAGAGAGGACATCATGCATTCATGCCCTGATTAGCTGCAGGGTGCTAGAGAGGACATCATGTATTCATGCCCTGATTAGCTGCAGGGTGCTAGAGAGGACATCATGTATTCATGCCCTGATTAGCTGCAGGGTGCTAGAGAGGACATCATGTATTCATGCCCTGATTAGCTGCAGGGTGCTAGAGAGGACATAATGTATTCATGCCCTGATTAGCTGCAGGGTGCTAGAGAGGACATCATGTATTCATGCCCTGATTAGCTGCAGGGTGCTAGAGAGGACATAATGTATTCATGCCCTGATTAGCTGCAGGGTGCTAGAGAGGACATCATGTATTCATGCCCCGATTAGCTGCAGGGTGCTAGAGAGGACATCATGTATTCATGCCCTGATTAGCTGCAGGGTGCTAGAGAGGACATCATGTATTCATGCCCTGATTAGCTGCAGGGTGCTAGAGAGGACATCATGTATTCATGCCCCGATTAGCTGCAGGGTGCTAGAGAGGACATAATGTATTCATGCCCTGATTAGCTGCAGGGTGCTAGAGAGGACATCATGTATTCATGCCCTGATTAGCTGCAGGGTGCTAGAGAGGACATCATGTATTCATGCCCTGATTAGCTGCAAGGTGCTAGAGAGGACATCATGCATTCATGCCCTGATTAGCTGCAGGGTGCTAGAGAGGACATCATGTATTCATGCCCTGATTAGCTGCAGGGTGCTAGAGAGGACATCATGTATTCATGCCCTGATTAGCTGCAGGGTGCTAGAGAGGACATAATGTATAATGTATTCATGCGGGAGAATAACAGGCGTGTCTGAATGATAATGTAGTCAATAGCACTCCACCAATCAGCCGATGGGAGATTGGAGAACATTCCAGAAGGACAACCATCTCTGCAGCACTCCACCAATCAGGCCTTTGTGGTCGAGTGGCCAGACGGAAAGCCACTCCTCTGTAAAAGGCACATGACAACCCTCTTGGAGTTTGCCAAAGGGCACCTAAAGGACTCTGACCATGAGAAGCAAGATTCTCTGGTCTGATGAAACCAAGATTGAACTCTTTGGCCTGAATGCCAAGCGTCACGTTTGGAGGAAACCTGGCACCATTTGGGGATGTTTTTCAGCTGCAGGGACTGGGAGACTAGTCAGGATCGAGGGAAAGATGAACGGAGAAAAGTACAGAGATTCTTGATAAAAAACCTCTCTTCAGAGCACTCAGCACCTCAGAAAGTGAACCTTCGCCCCAGTCTAACAGGACAACGACCCTAAACACACAGCCAAGACAACGTTGGAATGGCTTCGTGACAAATCTCTGAATGTCCTTGAGTGGCCCAGCCAGAGCCCGGATTTGAACCCGATCGATCGAACATCTCTGGAGAGACCTGAAAATAGCTGTGCAGCAACGCTCCCCATCCAACCTGACAGAGCTTGAGAGGATCTGCAGAGAAGAATGGGAGAAACTCCCCAAATACAGGTGTGCCAAGCTTGTAGCGTCATACCCAAGAAGACTTGAGGTTGTAATCGCTGCCAAAGGTGCTTCAACAAAGTACCCGAGTGAAGGGTCTGAATACTTATGGAACTGTGATATTTCTGTTTTTAGCTTTGTCATTATGGGGTATTGTGATGTCATTATGGGGTATTGTGATGTCATTAGGGGGTATTGTGATGTCATTAGGGGGTATTGTGATGTCATTAGGGGGTATTGTGATGTCATTATGGGGTATTGTGTGTAGATTGATGAGGGGGTATTATGTGTAGATTGATGAGGGGGTATTATGTGTAGATTGATGAGGAGGGGAAATAATTTTATACATTTTAGAAAAAGGCTGTAACAAAATAAAACCTGGACAAAGTTGAGGGGTCTGAATACTTTCCGAAGGTCACTGTGTGTTTGTGTGTGTACTCACTGTGTTTTTGTGCTGTGTGAAGACAGACAGGTCTCCGTTGAAGATGACTTCAGCCAGAGAGTTGACCAGCGGCTGGTAGTGGATGATGAGAAACACCTTGAGACAAACCCAACAAAAATAACAGCGTTCACATGCACTTTCATCACTGAACGTCCATCACTACGGTGAAGCAAGGTGAGGAGAGGTGAGGTGAGGTGAGGTGAGGTGAGGTGAGGTGAGGTGAGGAGTGGTGAGGTGAGGAGAGGTGAGGTGAGGAGTGGTGAGGTGAGGTGAGGAGTGGTGAGGTGAGGAGTGGTGAGGTGAGGTGGTGAGGTGAGGTGAGGTGAGGTGAGGTGAGGTGAGGTGAGGAGTGGTGAGGTGAGGAGAGGTGAGGTGAGGAGTGGTGAGGTGAGGTGAGGAGTGGTGAGGTGAGGAGTGGTGAGGTGAGGTGGTGAGGTGAGGTGAGGTGAGGTGAGGAGTGGTGAGGTGAGGTGGTGAGGTGAGGTGAGGTGTGGTGAGGTGAGGTGAGGTGAGGTGAGGTGAGGTGTGGTGAGGTGAGGTGTGGTGAGGTGAGGTGTGGTGAGGTGAGGTGTGGAGTGGTGGTGAGGTGAGGTGAGGTGAGGTGAGGTGAGGTGAGGTGAGGTGAGGTGTGGTGAGGTGAGGTGTGGAGTGGTGGTGAGGTGAGGTGTGTTGTGATGAGGTGTGGTGAGGTGAGGTGAGGTGTGGTGAGGTGAGGTGTGGTGAGGTGAGGTGAGGTGAGGTGTGGTGAGGTGAGGTGTGGAGTGGTGGTGAGGTGAGGTGTGGTGTGATGAGGTGTGGTGAGGTGAGGTGTGGTGAGGTGAGGTGTGGTGAGGTGAGGTGAAGCGAGGTGAGGTGAGGTGTGATGAGGTGAGGTGTGGTGAGGTGAGGTGAAGCGAGGTGAGGTGTGGTGAGGTGAGGTGTGGTGAGGTGAAGCGAGGTGAGGTGAGGTGAGGTGTGGTGAGGTGAGGAGTGGTGATGAGGTGTGGTGAGGTGTGGTGAGGTGTGATGATGTGTGATGATGTGAGGTGTGATTTAATGAGGTGAGGTGTAATGAGGTGAGGAGTGATGAGGTGTGATGAGGTGTGATGAGGTGAGGTGTGATGAGGTGTGACGATGTGTGGTGTGACGATGTGTGGTGAGGTGAGGTGTGATGAGATGAGGTGTGGTGTGATGAAGTGTGATGAGGTGAGGTGAGGTGTGGTGTGATGAGGTGTGGTGTGATGAGGTGAGGTGTGGTGTGATGAGGTGTGGTGTGATGAGGTGTGATGAGGTGAGGTGAGGTGTGGTGTGATGAGGTAAGATGAGGTGTGGTGAGGTGTGAAGCGGTGTGATGTGAAGAGGTGTGAAGAGATGTGATGTGATGAGGTGTGATGTGATGAGGTGTGATGTGATGAGGTGTGATGTGATGAGGTGTGATGTGATGAGGTGTAGTGTGATGAGGTGTAGTGTGATGAGGTGTAGTGTGATGAGGTGTAGTGTGATGAGGTGTGAAGAGGTGTGATGTGATGTGATGTGAAGAGATGTGATGTGATGTGATGAGGTATGATCGGATGAGGTGTAGTGTGATAAGGTGTGATGTGATGTGAAGAGATGTGATGTGATGTGAAGAGGTGTGATGAGGTGTGATGTGAAGAGGTGTGATGTGAAGAGGTGTGATGTGAAGAGGTGTGATGTGAAGAGGTGTGATGTGAAGAGGTGTGATGAGGTGTGGTGTGATGAGGTGTGGTGAGGTGTGGTGTGGTGAGGTGTGGTGTGAAGAGGTGTGATGAGGTGTGGTGTGGTGAGGTGTGGTGAGGTGTGGTGTGGTGAGGTGTGGTGTGATGAGGTGTGATGAGGTGAGATGAGATGTGGTGTGATGAGGTGTGATGAGGTGTGAAGAGGTGTGATGTGATGAGGTGTGATGAGGTGTGAAGAGGTGTGATGAGGTGAGATTGTGTGTGTAGGTACATACCTGTGACAGTAGGTTAAGGGACACCTGAGGGTTGATCTTACGATCTTCAGACTGAAACACAGACAGACAATATGTCAGATACACATTAGTATTGGTTACACAGTACATACACACACCCCTCCACCTACCTGTTCAGGGCAGACCAGAGAGAAGACGTAGAGAGGCAGGAACAGACGGTTGAGCAGGTGGTCTGTCAGGACATCGTTCAGGAACTCACAGTTGATAGTCAGGATATCGTTCAGGTAGTGGAGATGGTCGAGATGCTCTGCTACCAAGTCACTCAGCTTCCCCCGGTTACGATGCCTGGAGGGGGGAGAGGGAGAGAGACAGAGGGAGAGGAGAGAGAGAGTCAGAGAGAGGGGAGAGAGAGAGAGAGAGAGTGAGACAGAGAGTGAGAGTGAGAGTGAGAGTGAGAGTGAGAGAGAGAGAGAGAGAGAGAGAGAGAGAGAGACAGAGACAGAGACAGAGACAGAGACAGAGACAGAGACAGAGACAGAGAGAGACAGAGAGAGAGAGAGAGAGAGACAGAGAGAGAGAGAGAGAGAGAGAGAGAGAGAGAGAGAGAGAGAGAGACAGAGAGAGAGAGAGAGAGAGAGAGAGAGAGAGAGAGGTGGTATGTACATAACAGTGTGTAACGATCTAGTCTGTAACTGCTATGGTTGTGTGCTTCACAACATGTATCTGAATGTGGGTCAACATGTATCTGAATGTGGGTCAACATGTATCTGAATGTGGGTCAACATGTATCTGAATGTGGGTATCTCCCCAAGCCTGCAGTGCAAACACAACCTTCCCAAGGGGACAATATCTTCATCAGATAACTGACAGGTAGAAAGTCTAAACTGATACAACACTGACACCTAGTGGACAGAGGGGAGAATGATCCATCTGAAGACTAGATAGAGACCCCTAGTGGACAGAGGGGTGAATGACCCATCTGAAGGTTAGACAGAGACCCCTAGTGGAAACAGGGAAGAATGACCCATCTGAAGGTTAGATAGAGACCCCTAGTGGACACAGGGGAGAATGATCCATCTGAAGGTTAGATAGAGACCCCTAGTGGACACAGGGGAGAATGATCCATCTGAAGACTAGACAGAGACCCCTAGTGGACACAGGGGAGAATGACCCATCTGAAGACTAGACAGAGACCCCTAGTGGAAACAGGGAAGAATGACCCATCTGAAGGTTAGACAGAGACCCGTAGTGGACAGAGGGGAGAATGACCCATCTGAAGACTAGAGAGACACCTAGTGGACAGAGGGGAGAATGACCCATCTGAAGACTGTGATAGAGACACCTAGTGGACAGAGGGGAGAATGACCCATCTGAAGACTAGATAGAGACACCTAATGGACACAGTGAGGAATGACCCATCTGAAGGTTAGGTAGAGACCCCTAGTGGACACAGGGGAGAATGACCCATCTGAAGACTAGATAGAGACACCTAGTGGACAGAGGGAGAATGACCCATCTGAAGGTTAGCTTTAAGGAAAGATCCACTCATCCCCATAGGCCGACATACAGACAGTCTCTTACTCACTTTTCCAGCACGTTCTATAGAAATATATAGGAAGCTAAATGATAACAGAACGTAGAAGAAAAATGACTGTCTGAACACATTTGGTCCAGTTTGATGACGTTGCTGCCGTGTGTGTGTGTGTGTGTCTGTGTTTCTATGTGTGTGTGTGTGTGTGTGTGTGTGTGTGTGTGTCTGTGTGTCTGTGTACTCACTCTTGGTCCGTCTGAACACACTTGTCCAGCTCTATGACGTGGGAGCCGATGAACCAGACCAGGTTACTGAAGTAAGGGACCGCCGTCTTGTCTCGAATGTAGTGCAGCATGTGCTGGTTGTCCACTAGAGGGGTGGGAGGTCAAGGGATGTTACCGTGGTTACACAGATAGACGTGGAGACATGGGGGGGGGGGTCAGAGGAATACAGGACCAGACATTTACAGAGATTGGATATGAGTATAACTATATAGAGAATAAAGCTGTTCTCTCCAGGAGGACTCTACTCTAAAGAGAGACTGATATGGAGGACTCTACTCCAGAGACTGATGTGGAGGACTCTACTCTGAGACTGATGTGGAGGACTCTACTCTGAGACTGATGTGGAGGACTCTACTCTGAGACTGATGTGGAGGACTCTACTCTGAGACTGATGTGGAGGACTCTACTCTGAGACTGATGTGGAGGACTCTACTCTGAGACTGATGTGGAGGACTCTACTCTGAGACTGATGTGGAGGACTCTACTCTGAGACTGATGTGGAGGACTCTACTCTGAGACTGATGTGGAGGACTCTACTCTGAGACTGATGTGGAGGACTCTACTCTGAGACTGATGTGGAGGACTCTACTCTGAGACTGATGTGGAGGACTCTACTCTGAGACTGATGTGGAGGACTCTACTCTGAGACTGATGTGGAGGACTCTACTCTGAGACTGATGTGGAGGACTCTACTCTGAGACTGATGTGGAGGACTCTACTCTGAGACTGATGTGGAGGACTCTACTCTGAGACTGATGTGGAGGACTCTACTCTGAGACTGATGTGGAGGACTCTACTCTGAGACTGATGTGGAGGACTCTACTCTGAGACTGATGTGGAGGACTCTACTCTGAGACTGATGTGGAGGACTCTACTCTGAGACTGATGTGGAGGACTCTACTCTGAGACTGATGTGGAGGACTCTACTCTGAGACTGATGTGGAGGACTCTACTCTGAGACTGATGTGGAGGACTCTACTCTGAGACTGATGTGGAGGACTCTACTCTGAGACTGATGTGGAGGACTCTACTCTGAGACTGATGTGGAGGACTCTACTCTGAGACTGATGTGGAGGACTCTACTCTGAGACTGATGTGGAGGACTCTACTCTGAGACTGATGTGGAGGACTCTACTCTGAGACTGATGTGGAGGACTCTACTCTGAGACTGATGTGGAGGACTCTACTCTGAGACTGATGTGGAGGACTCTACTCTGAGACTGATGTGGAGGACTCTACTCTGAGACTGATGTGGAGGACTCTACTCTGAGACTGATGTGGAGGACTCTACTCTGAGACTGATGTGGAGGACTCTACTCTGAGACTGATGTGGAGGACTCTACTCTGAGACTGATGTGGAGGACTCTACTCTGAGACTGATGTGGAGGACTCTACTCTGAGACTGATGTGGAGGACTCTACTCTAAAGAGACTGATGTGGAGGACTCTACTCTAAAGAGACTGATGTGGAGGACTCTACTCTAAAGAGACTGATGTGGAGGACTCTACTCTAAAGAGACTGATGTGGAGGACTCTACTCTAAAGAGACTGATGTGGAGGACTCTACTCTAAAGAGACTGATGTGGAGGACTCTACTCTAAAGAGACTGATGTGGAGGACTCTACTCTAAAGAGACTGATGTGGAGGACTCTACTCTAAAGAGACTGAAGTGGAGGACTCTACTCTAAAGAGACTGAAGTGGAGGAATCTACTCTAAAGAGACTGAAGTGGAGGACTCTACTCTAAAGAGACTGAAGTGGAGGACTCTACTCTAAAGAGACTGATGTGGAGGACTCTACTCTAAAGAGACTGATGTGGAGGACTCTACTCTAAAGAGACTGATGTGGAGGACTCTACTCTAAAGAGACTGATGTGGAGGACTCTACTCTGAGACTGAAATGGAGGACTCTACTCTGAGACTGAAATGGAGGACTCTACTCTGAGACTGAAATGGAGGACTCTACTCTGAGACTGAAATGGAGGACTCTACTCTGAGACTGAAATGGAGGACTCTACTCTGAGACTGAAATGGAGGACTCTACTCTGAGACTGAAATGGAGGACTCTACTCTGAGACTGAAATGGAGGACTCTACTCTGAGACTGAAATGGAGGACTCTACTCTGAGACTGAAATGGAGGACTCTACTCTGAGACTGAAATGTAGTCTGAGACTGAAATGGAGGACTCTACTCTAAAGAGACTGATGTGGAGGACTCTACTCTAAAGAGACTGATGTGGAGGACTCTACTCTAAAGAGACTGATGTGGAGGACTCTACTCTAAAGAGACTGATGTGGAGGACTCTACTCTGAGACTGAAATGGGGGACTCTACTCTGAGACTGAAATGGAGGACTCTACTCTGAGACTGAAATGGAGGACTCTACTCTGAGACTGAAATGGAGGACTCTACTCTGAGAATGAAATGGAGGACTCTACTCTGAGAATGAAATGGAGGACTCTACTCTGAGACTGAAATAGAGGACTCTACTCTGAGAATGAAATGGAGGACTCTACTCTGAAAAGAGACTGATGTGGAGGACTCTACTCCGAAAAGAGATTGAGGTGGAGGACTCTACTCTGAAAAGAGACTGATGTGGAGGACTCTACTCTGAAAAGAGACTGATGTGGAGGACTCTACTCTAAAAAGAGACTGATATGGAGGACTCTACTCTAAAAAGAGACTGATATGGAGGACTCTACTCTAAAAACAGACTGATATGCAGGACTCTACTCTAAAAAGAGACTGATATGCAGGACTCTACTCTAAAAAGAGACTGATATGCAGGACTCTACTCAGACTGATATGGAGGACTACGCTGAGACCGATATGGAGGACTACCAACTCTGGTTTCTGACAATGTGTCATCACGGTAGGCCAAACTCCAGTCCGTAAGAAGAAGACATGCTTCATCGTAACATTCTGAATACTCATCGTGAACGGTTGTACGGAGTGGTTCAGAGTCCTGGCGTTCAAAAACAATTCAGGAATGTTTCACCTCTTAGAAAATGTGTATTATAACTGTATTATCAGTATTATAACAGTTGACTTGAAACGATGGGTTTGAATTACACAGAAACCAACAAAAAGCATGCAGGTCAGTTTACACATTTAAATGATAAGCCCAAGTCAATAATATAATTAATAACATTAATGATTACTATATATACACACACACACACATTTAGTGAGGTACATGTATTAATCAGACTTACATGAGACTGGAGTTAGGCCCACGGGAGGTAAGAGTGAGAGGAGGAAGAGGAGAGGAGGAGGAAGAGGAGAGGAGGAAGTGGAGAGGAGATGGGGAGAGGAGGAGATGGGGAGAGAGAGGAGGAAGAGGAGAGAGAGGAGGAAGAGGAAGAGGAGAGAGAGGAGATGAGGAGAGAGAGGAGATGGGGAGAGAGAGGAGATGGGGAGAGAGAGGAGGAAGAGGAGAGAAGGAGATGGGGAGAGAGAGGAGATGGGAGAGAGAGGAGATGGGGAGAGAGAGGAGGAAGAGGAGAGGAGGAGATGGGGAGAGAGGAGATGGGGAGAGGAGGAAACAGGAAGAGCGAGGAGAGAAGTGGAAGAGATGGGGAGAGAGAGGAGGAAGAGGAGAGAGAGGAAGGGGAGAGAGGGGAAAGAGGAGAGAAGATGAGAGGAGGAAGAGGAGAGAGAGGAGAGGGGGAGAGAGGAGGAAGAGGAGGGAGCGAGGAGGAAGAGGAGAGAGAGATATAGAGGAGAAGAGGGAGGGAAGGGAGAGGGGGATGGTGAGAGGGAGGGGAGGGAGAGAGCATACACAAGGTTAACGGTAGTCAGGTAGCTGTGTAGTGTCTAACAGAACTAAACAGCAGGGCTCCTGGGTAGTCAGGTAGCTGTGTAGTGTCTAAACAGCAGGGCTCCTGGGTAGTCAGGTAGCTGTGTAGTGTATAAACAGCAGGGCTCCTGGGTAGTCAGGTAGCTGTGTAGTGTCTAACAGACTCCTGGGTAGTCAGGTAGCTGTGTAGTGTCTAACAGACTCCTGGGTAGTCAGGTAGCTGTGTAGTGTCTAACAGAACTAAACAGCAAAGCACAGCTACACGACCCACACAGCTACACGACCCACACAGCTACACGACCCACACAGCTACACGACCCACACAGTTACATAACCTACACAGTTACATAACCCACACAGCTATACAACCCACAGTCACACAACCCACACAGCTACACAACCCACACAGCTACACAACCCACACAGCTACACAACCCACACAGCTACATAACCCACACAGCTACAAAACCACACACCCACACAGCTACATAACCCACACAGCTACACAACCCACCAACACAGCCACACAACCCACACAGCTACATACCCACACAGCTACACAACCCACACAGCTACACAACCCACACAGTTACACAACCCACACAGCTACACAACCCACACAACCCACACAGCTACACAGCCCACACAGCTACACAACCACACACCCACACAGCTACATAACCCACACAGCTACACAACCCACACAGCTACACAACCCACACAGCTACACAACCCACACAGCTACACAACCCACAGCTACACAACCCACACAACACACACCCCACACAGCTACATAACCCACACAACACACACAGCTGCACAACCCACACAGCTACATAACCCACACAACCCACACAGCTACACAACCCACACAGCTACACAACCCACACAGCTACACAACCCACACAGCTACACAACCCACACAGCTACACAACCCACACAGCTATACAACCCACACAGCTACATAACCCACACAACCCACACAGCTACACAACCCACACAGCTACATAACCCACACAGCTACATAACCCATACAGCTACACAACCCACACAGCTTCATAACCCACACGACCCACACAGCTACACGACCCACACAGCTACACGACCCACACAGCTACACGACCCACACAGCTACACGACCCACACAGCTACACGACCCACACAGCTGACTAACACGTTGTTAAATACACCCACTGTTCAGTTAACAGTTAGATACTCCAGTTAAATGTGAACACACAGACAGACAGACAGAGCACCCCGAGCCCCCCGAGCACCAAGGGCCCTGAGCACCCAGAACCCCCGAGCACCCAGAGCCCCCCGATCACCCAGATCCCCGAGCACCAAGGGCCCCCCGAGCACCCAGAGCCCCCCGAGCACCAAGGGCCCAGAGCCCCCCGAGCACCAAGGGCCCAGAGCACCCAGAGCACCCCGAGCCCCCCGAGCACCAAGGGCCCTGAGCACCCAGAACCCCCGAGCACCCAGAGCCCCCCGAGCACCAAGGGCCCCCCGAGCACCCAGAGCCCCCCGAGCCCCCCGAGCACCCAGAGCCCCCCGAGCACCAAGGGCCCCCCGAGCACCAAGGGCCCCCCGAGCACCAAGGGCCCCCCGAGCACCCAGGGCCCCCCGAGCACCCAGGGCCCCCCGAGCACCCAGAAGAGGAATAGCAGCTGGCCAATGCAGAGGTTTCAGCCCCTAGTAGTGCTGTGTGTGTGTGTGTGTGTGTGTGTGTGTGTGTGAGTGTGTGTGTGAGACTCACCCTTGTAGACGTTCAGTGTGATGGTTCTGACTGCGATACGGACCATGCTCTCTGGGTGGTTGAAGAACTTAATGGCCTCGGTGTACAGGGCAAAATCATTAGTGTGCTGTGTGTTGGGAGACAGAGAGGGGGCGCCAGTGAGCTCAGCACCGCACCACTGTTGAGCACAGAGAGACCACACTACCAGAGATCCCTAGCCCCTTACCCCCTAGGGGACTAGGCCCTTAACCCCTACCCCCTAGGGGACTAGGCCCTTAACCCCTACTACCAAGGGGACTAGGCCCTTACCCCCTAGGGGACTAGGCCCTTAACCCCTACCCCCTAGGGGACTAGGCCCTTAACCCCTACCCCCTAGGGGACTAGCCCCTTACCCCCTAGGGGACTAGGCCCTTACCCCCTACTACCAAGGGGACTAGGCCCTTACCCCCTAGGGGACTAGGCCCTTAACCCCTACTACCAAGGGGACTAGGCCCTTAACCCCTACTGCCAAGGGGACTAGGCCCTTAACCCCTACTGCCAAGGGGACTAGGCCCTTACCCCCTAGGGGACTAGGCCCTTACCCATTACCTCCTAGGGGACTAGGCCCTTACCCCCTACCTCCTAGGGGACTAGGCCCTTACCCCCTACCTCCTAGGGGACTAGGCCCTTACCCCCTACCTCCTAGGGGACTAGGCCCTTACCCCCTACCTCCTAGGGGACTAGGCCCTTACCCCCTACCTCCTAGGGGACTAGGCCCTTACCCCCTACCTCCTAGGGGACTAGGCCCTTACCCCCTACCTCCTAGGGGACTAGGCCCTTACCCCCTACCTCCTTAGTTATAGGGCAACGTGCTGTAGTTAGTTATAGGGCAGCATGTTGTAGTTAGTTTTAGGGCAACGTGTTGTCGTTAGTTATAGGGCAACGTGCTGTAGTTAGTTATAGGGCAACGTGCTGTAGTTAGTTATAGGGCAACGTGCTGTAGTTAGTTATAGGGCAACGTGCTGTAGTTAGTTATAGGGCAACGTGCTGTAGTTAGTTATAGGGCAACGTGCTGTAGTTAGTTATAGGGCAACGTGCTGTAGTTAGTTATAGGGCAACGTGCTGTAGTTAGTTACAGGGCAACGTGCTGTAGTTAGTTACAGGGCAACGTGCTGTAGTTAGTTATAGGGCAACGTGCTGTAGTTAGTTATAGGGCAACGTGCTGTAGTTAGTTATAGGGCAACGTGCTGTAGTTAGTTACAGGGCAACGTGTTGTAGTTAGTTACAGGGCAACGTGCTGTAGTTAGTTACAGGGCAACGTGCTGTAGTTAGTTATAGGGCAACGTGCTGTAGTTAGTTACAGGGCAACGTGCTGTAGTTAGTTATAGGGCAACGTGTTGTAGTTAGTTATAGGGCAACGTGTTGTAGCTAGTTATAGGGCAATGTGCTGTAGCTAGTTATAGGGCAACGTGTTGTAGCTAGTTATAGGGCAACGTGTTGTAGCTAGTTATAGGGCAATGTGCTGTAGTTAGTTATAGGGCAATCCTGCTTCTAATTCTAGTAGCAACTAGATTCCCAGAACTTCAGATAGCTGGAATCAGGATGGAATTAGTAGTTAATTAGGTGGCAGGTTGTTATAGCAGGTCTACAGGCAGCTGATCTCTCTCTCTGGGGGGGGGGGTGTTCCCTGAGACCTCCAGCCAATCACAGCCTTGGGTCAGAAGAAGTTAAACGTCATGGATCAGCTAGAGAGGTCACAGGGAACAGAGGAGTATTAGCCCAGATTCCAAGGCCTTCAGCCCCAATTATCCACGTCCTCCCCCAAAAGTGTACCCTTGCACACTTCCCATCGTGGATTTAACCAAATGGGAGGGAAACTCCAGCCAATCCGATGCTTTTAAATCCACGACGGGCAAATGGTCAAGTGCACCCTTCAGGAAGAGAGGGGGAACTGGGCTAAGAGGGGAGCTACCGTCGACAGTACACCAATAACTTTACCCCATACACAGAAGCCAAAGGTCGAGTGCTGAAACACAAAGGTCAATCGCAAAGGTCGTGTCCCAAAATGCCCCTCGTTCCCTATATAGGGCACTACATTATGGCCCCTCATTCCCTATATAGGGCACTACATTATGGCCCCTCATTCCCTATATAGGGCACTACATTATGGCCCCTCATTCCCGATATAGGGCACTACATTATGGCCCCTCATTCCCTATATAGGGCACTACATTATGGCCCCTCATTCCCTATATAGGTCACTACATTATGGCCCCTCGTTCCCTATATAGGGCCCTACATTATGGTCCCTCATTCCCTATATAGGGCCCTACATTATGGTCCCTCATTCCCTATATAGGGCCCTACATTATGGTCCCTAATTCCCTATATAGGGCCCTACATTATGGCCCCTCCTTCCCTATATAGGGCCCTACATTATGGCCCCTCATTCACTATACCGGGCATGACATTATGGTCCCTCATTCCCTATATAGGGCCCTACATTATGGCCCCTCATTCCCTATATAGGGCCCTACATTATGGCCCCTCGTTCCCTATATAGGGCCCTACATTATGGCCCCTCATTCCCTATATAGGGCCCTACATTATGGCCCCTCATTCCCTATATAGGGCACTACATTATGGCCCCTCATTCCCTATATAGGGCCCTACATTATAGCCCCTCATTCCCTATATAGGGCCCTACATTATGGCCCCTCATTCACTATACCGGGCATGACATTATGGCCCCTCGTTCCCTATATAGGGCCCTACATTATGGCCCCTCATTCACTAAATAGGGCCCTACATTATGGCCCCTCATTCACTATATAGGGCCCTACATTATGGCCCCTCATTCACTATATAGGGCCCTACATTATGGCCCCTCATTCCCTATACCGGGCATGACATTATGGCCCCTCGTTCCCTATATAGGGCACGACATTATGGCCCCTCATTCCCTATATAGGGCAATACATTATGGCCCCTTACTCCCTATATAGGGCACTACATTATGGTCCCTCAAGCCCTATATAGGCACTACATTGTGGCCCCTCGTTCCCTATATAGGACACTACATTGTGGCCCCTCATGCCCTATATAGGGCACTACATTATGGCCCCCTACTCCCTATATAGGGCACTACATTATGGTCCCTCATTCCCTATATAGGGCAATTCATTATGACCCCCTACTCCCGATATAGGGCACTACATTATGGCCCCTCATTCCCGATATAGGGCACTACATTCTGGCCCCTCATTCCCTATACCGGGCACTACATTATGGCCCCTCATTCCCTATATAGGGCAATTCATTATGACCCCCTACTCCCTATATAGGGCACTACATTATGGCCCCTCATTCCCTATATAGGGCAATTCATTATGGCCCCTTACTCCCTATATAGGGCACTACATTATGCCCCCTCATTCCCTATATAGGGCAATACATTATGGCCCCTTACTCCCTATATAGGTCACTACATTATGGCCCCCTACTCCCTATATAGGGCACAACATTATGGCCCCTCATTCCCTACATAGGGCACTACATTATGGCCCATCACGCCCTATATAGGGCACTACATTTACATGTTAGTCATAACAGACTATCCAGAGCCACTTACAGTCGTGAGTCATTTAGTAGACTCTGTGTTGTTGTCCAGTCCCCCCCTCACCTCGTGGTAGTTGTCCAGTCCCCCCCCCCCCCCCTCACCTCGTTATAGAAGAAGTGTACGGTGTGGTTGTTCAGTTTGAGTGACAGGGTCTTCAGGAAGGAGATATAATAGGCCATGATCTCCTCGTCTGAGAAGTCAAACTTGTGAACGATGATGGAGTTGACGTGGTTGTTGGACAGCAGGTAATCTAGAGGAGGAGAGATGAGGAGAACACAGTTATATGATGGGAGTTGACGTGGTTGTTGGACAGCAGGTAATCTAGAGGAGGAGAGATGAGGAGAACACAGTTATATGATGGAGTTGACGTGGTTGTTGGACAGCAGGTAATCTAGAGGAGGAGAGATGAGGAGAACACAGTTATATGATGGAGTTGACGTGGTTGTTGGACAGCAGGTAATCTAGAGGAGGAGAGATGAGGAGAACACAGTTATATGATGGGAGTTGACGTGGTTGTTGGACAGCAGGTAATCTAGAGGAGGAGAGATGAGGAGAACACAGTTATATGATGGAGTTGACGTGGTTGTTGGACAGCAGGTAATCTAGAGGAGGAGAGATGAGGAGAACACAGTTATATGATGGAGTTGACGTGGTTGTTGGACAGCAGGTAATCTAGAGGAGGAGAGATGAGGAGAACACAGTTATATGATGGGAGTTGACGTGGTTGTTGGACAGCAGGTAATCTAGAGGAGGAGAGATGAGGAGAACACAGTTATATGATGGGAGTTGACGTGGTTGTTGGACAGCAGGTAATCTAGAGGAGGAGAGATGAGGAGAACACAGTTATATGATGGGAGTTGACGTGGTTGTTGGACAGCAGGTAATCTAGAGGAGGAGAGATGAGGAGAACACAGTTATATGATGGAGTTGACGTGGTTGTTGGACAGCAGGTAATCTAGAGGAGGAGAGATGAGGAGAACACAGTTATATGATGGGAGTTGACGTGGTTGTTGGACAGCAGGTAATCTAGAGGAGGAGAGATGAGGAGAACACAGACAGGTAATCTAGAGGAGGAGAGATGCGGAGAAAACAGACAGGTAATCTAGAGGAGGAGAGATGAGGAGAAAACAGACAGGTAATCTAGAGGAGGAGAGATGAGGAGAACACAGTTATATGATGGGAGTTGACGTGGTTGTTGGACAGCAGGTAATCTAGAGGAGGAGAGATGAGGAGAAAACAGACAGGTAATCTAGAGGAGGAGAGATGAGGAGAAAACAGACAGGTAATCTAGAGGAGGAGAGATGAGGAGAAAACAGACAGGTAATCTAGAGGAGGAGAGATGAGGAGAAAACAGACAGGTAATCTAGAGGAGGAGAGATGAGGAGAACACAGACAGGTAATCTAGAGGAGGAGAGATGAGGAGAAAACAGACAGGTAATCTAGAGGAGGAGAGATGAGGAGAAAACAGACAGGTAATCTAGAGGAGGAGAGATGAGGAGAAAACAGACAGGTAATCTAGAGGAGGAGAGATGAGGAGAAAACAGACAGGTAATCTAGAGGAGGAGAGATGAGGAGAAAACAGACAGGTAATCTAGAGGAGGAGAGATGAGGAGAAAACAGACAGGTAATCTAGAGGAGGAGAGATGAGGAGAAAACAGACAGGTAATCTAGAGGAGGAGAGATGAGGAGAACACAGACAGGTAATCTAGAGGAGGAGAGATGAGGAGAAAACAGACAGGTAATCTAGAGGAGGAGAGATGAGGAGAAAACAGACAGGTAATCTAGAGGAGGAGAGATGAGGAGAAAACAGTTATACAACAAAAATATCTTATTCAGGCTGATTAAAACTCTGGGGCATCTAAACCACAGGTGGCCAGTGTGTGTGTGTGTGTGTGTGTGTGTGTGTGTGTGTGTGTGTGTGTGTGTGTGTGTACTCACAGAGCGACGTCTCGTGGCTGATATTTTCAAACAGGATGTTGAGCGTCTGGAGTAGCTGGACACAGACGTAGCGACCGGACTTCTGGCGAAGGATATTCAGGAAGAACGCAAACATGTTCTTCTCCAGGAAGAAGCTGAGAACAGAGAAGATACAGAGTAGAATTAAGTAGAGTATGGTACAATAGATAGGAATAGAGTAGAATAAAGTAGAGTATAGTACAATAGATAGGAATAGAGTAGAGTATAGAGTAGAATAAAGTAGAGTATAGTACAATAGAGAGGAATAGAGTAGAGTATAGTACAATAGAGAGGAATAGAGTAGAGTATAGAGTAGAATAAAGTAGAGTAGAATTAAGTAGAGTATGGTACAATAGATAGGAATAGAGTAGAATAAAGTAGAGTATAGTACAATAGAGAGGAATAGAGTAGAGTATAGAGTAGAATAAAGTAGAGTATAATTAAGTAGAGTATGGTACAATAGATAGGAATAGAGTAGAATAACGTAGAGTATAGTACAATAGAGAGGAATAGAGTAGAGTATAGAGTAGAATAAAGTAGAGTAGAATTAAGTAGAGTATGGTACAATAGATAGGAATAGAGTAGAATTAAGTAGAGTATAGTACAATAGAGAGGAATAGAGTAGAGTATAGAGTAGAATAAAGTAGAGTAGAATTAAGTAGAGTATGGTACAATAGATAGGAATAGAGTAGAATAAAGTAGAGTATAGTACAATAGATAGGAATAGAGTAGAATAAAGTAGAGTAGAATTAAGTAGAGTATGGTACAATAGAGAGGAATAGAGTAGAGTATAGAGTAGAATAAAGTAGAGTAGAATTAAGCAGAGTATGGTACAATAGAGAGGAATAGAGTAGAATAAAGTAGAGTAGAATTAAGTAGAGTATGGTACAATAGAGAGGAATAGAGTAGAGTATAGAGTAGAATAAAGTAGAGTAGAATTAAGTAGAGTGTGGTACAATAGAGAGGAATAGAGTAGAATATAGAGTAGAATAAAGTAGAGTATGGTACAATAGAGGAATAGAGTATAGAGTAGAATAAAGTAGAGTAGAATTAAGTAGAGTATGGTACAATAGAGAGGAATAGAGTAGAATATAGAGTAGAATAAAGTAGAGTAGAATTAAGTAGTGTGTGGTACAATAGAGAGGAATAGAGTAGAATATAAAGTAGAATAAAGTAGAGTATGGTACAATAGAGAGGAATAGAGTAGAATATAGAGTAGAATAAAGTAGAGTAGAATTAAGTAGAGTATGGTGCAATAGAGAGGAATAGAGTAGAATAAAGTAGAGTAGAATTAAGTAGAGTGTGGTACAATAGAGAGGAATAGAGTAGAATATAGAGTAGAATAAAGTCGAGTAGAATAAAGTAGAGTATGGTACAATAGAGAGAAATAGAGTAGAATATAGAGTAGAATTAAGTAGAGTATGGTACAATAGAGAGGAATAGAGTAGAATATAGAGTAGAATAAAGTAGAGTAGAATTAAGTACAGTATGGTACAGTAGAGAGGAATAGAGTAGAATATAGAGTAGAATAAAGTAGAGTAGAATTAAGTAGAGTATGGTACAATGGAGAGGAATAGAGTAGAATAAAGTAGAGTAGTATTAAGTAGAGTGTGGTAAAATAGAGAGGAATAGAGTAGAATTAAGTAGTGTATAGTACAATAGAGAGGAATAGAGTAGAATAAAGTAGAGTAGAATTAAGTAGAGTATAGTACAATAGAGAGGAATAGAGTAGAACAGAGTAGAACAAAGAATAGAGCAGAATAAAGTAGAGTATAGTAAAATAGATAGGAATAGAGTAGAATAAAGTAGAGTATAGTACAATAGAGAGGAATAGAGTAGAATATAGAGTAGAATAAAGTAGAGTAGAATTAAGTAGAGTATGGAACAATAGAGAGGAATAGAGTCAAATATAGAGTAGAATAAAGTAGAGTAGAATTAAGTAGAGTAGAATTAAGTAGAGTGTGGTACAATAGAGAGGAATAGAGTAGAATGTAGAGTAGAATAAAGTAGAGTAGAATTAAGTACAGTATGGTACAATAGAGAGGAATAGAGTAGAATATAGAGTAGAATAAAGTAGAGTAGAATTAAGTAGAGTATGGTACAATAGAGAGGAATAGAGTAGAATATACAGTAGAATACGGTAGAGTAGAATTAAGTAGAGTAGGGTACAATAGAAAAGAAAATATAGAGTAGAATAAAGTAGAGTAGAATTAAGTAGTGTGGTACAATAGAGTATAGAGTAGAATTAAGTAGAGTATAGTACAATAGAGGAATAGAGTAGAATAAAGTAGAGTAGAATTAAGTAGAGTGTGGTACAATAGAGAGGAATAGAGTAGAATATAGAGTAGAATAAAGTAGAGTAGAATTAAGTAGAGTATGGTACAATAGAGAGGAGTAGAATATAGAGTGGAATAAAGTAGAGTAGAATTAAGTAGAGTATGGTACAATAGAGAGGAATAGAGTAGAATATAGAGTGGAATAAAGTAGAGTAGAACTAAGTAGAGTATGGTACAATAGAGAGGAATAGAGTAGAATATAGAGTAGAATAAAGTAGAGTAGAATTAAGTAGTGTGGTACAATAGAGTAGAGTATAGAGTAGAATTAAGTAGAGTAGAATTAAGTAGAGTATAGTACAATAGAGAGGAATAGAGTAGAATATAGAGTAGAATAAAGTAGAGTAGAATTAAGTAGAGTATAGTACAATAGAGAGGAATAGAGTAGAATAAAGTAGAGTATAGTACAATAGATAGGAATAGAACAGTGTTTAATAGAGTAGAGTATAGTACAATAGATAGGAATAGAGTAGAATAAAGTAGAGTACAGTACAATAGATAGGAATAGAGGAGTAGAACAGAATAGAGTAGAATAAAATAGAGTCGTGGTTAAAGTCTTACTCGAAGACGGAGCTGTCGTTCTGGTCTCCCCAGATGAGTATCTCAGTGATGGAGCGAATGGTCTCCACCAGCAAGTTCCTGTTGCTGTCGGTTACCGTCGTGTTCTTAGTTAGGACATGGTACATATACCTAGAGGGAGGAGAGAAGGAGGGAGGGAGAAGAAGAGGAGGGAGAAGAGGAAAGGAAGGGATGGGAGGATATGGACAATGGTAGAAAACAGGTTGTTTTTCAGTAAAACGTGTGGTGGCTATACCGCACTGTCAATTTGAACTGGCACACCCACTCTGGACGACGGACTATGACTAGCCTACCGTCACATAGACGGGATGGTATGGACTCATAAACTAACCTTAGTATATCTAGCTGCTGTAATGACACCCATCATGTAGCTAGCTAGTTAGCTAACCTTAGTATATCTAGCTGCTATAATGACACCCATCATGTAGTTAGCTAACGTTAGTATATCTAGCTGTTATCAAGTAATGACACCCATCATGTAGCTAGCTAGCTAACGTTAGTATATCTAGCTGCTATAATGACACCCATCATGAAGTTAGCTAGCTAGCTAGCTAATGTTAGTGGCTCTAGTTGTTATCAAGTAATGACACCCATCATGTAGCTAGCTAACGTTAGTATATCTAGCTGTTATCAAGTAATGACACCCATCATGTAGCTAGCTAACGTTAGTATATCTAGCTGTCATCAAGTAATGACACCCATCATGTAGTTAGTATATCTAGCTGTCATCAAGTAATGAGACCCATCATGTAGTTTGCTAACGTTAGTATATCTAGCTGTTATCAAGTAATGACACCCATCATGTAGCTAGCTAACGTTAGTATATCTAGCTGTCATCAAGTAATGACACCCATCATGTAGTTAGCTAACGTTAGTATATCTAGCTGTCATCAAGTAATGACACCCATCATGTAGCTAGCTAGCTAACGTTAGTATATCTAGCTGTCATCAAGTAATGAGACCCATCATGTAGCTAGCTAACGTTAGTATATCTAGCTGTCATCAAGTAATGACACCCATCATGTAGCTAGCTAGCTAACGTTAGTATATCTAGCTGTCATCAAGTAATGACACCCATCATGTAGCTAGCTAGCTAACGTTAGTATATCTAGCTGTCATCAAGTAATGAGACCCATCATGTAGCTAGCTAACGTTAGTATATCTAGCTGTCATCAAGTAATGACACCCATCATGTAGCTAGCTAGCTAACGTTAGTATATCTAGCTGTCATCAAGTAATGACACCCATCATGTAGCTAGCTAGCTAACGTTAGTATATCGAGCTGTCATCAAGTAATGAGACCCATCATGTAGCTAGCTAACGTTAGTCGATCTAGCTGTTAATGACACCCATCATGTAGTTAGTATATATAGCTGTCATCAAGTAATGACACCCATCATGTAGCTAGTATATCTAGCTGTCATCAAGTAATGACACCCATCATGTAGCTAGCTAACGTTAGTCGATCTAGCTGTTAATGACACCCATCATGTAGTTAGTATATATAGCTGTCATCAAGTAATGAGACCCATCATGTAGCTAGTATATCTAGCTGTTATCAAGTAATGACACCCATCATGTTAGTATATCTAGCTGTTATCAAGTAATGACACCCATCATGTAGCTAGTATATCTAGCTGTCATCAAGTAATGACACCCATCATGTAGCTAGCTAGCTAACGTTAGTATATCTAGCTGTCATCAAGTAATGACACCCATCATGTAGCTAGCTAGCTAACGTTAGTATATCAAGCTGTTATAATGACACCCGTCATGTAGTTAGCTAGCTAGCTAACGTTTCGTAGCTGTCATATACATCTGACATTGTTCACACAGTTGTGACAAGGAAACAACAGTAACGTTAGATAACTAACGCATTTGGTTTTACAGTACAAGCTAAGTGGATTAGCTAGGTATGCTAACCATGTTAACGTTAGCTTAGTAAACTATCGGGGTTAGCTGGCGAATTCGACCAAACAGTTGCGTTTTGTAACAGAAACGTATCATTTAAATTGGACAAATTCAGGTAGGTTCCTCCCCGTTCCTTTAATGTTGCTACCGTTTAAGTCACGTTTTGTAACAGAGCGAGCGTAATGAATACACCCCCGCCGGGTAACCTTAGCAATTATGCTAGTTACTTACTTGAGATGGTCCAGGGAATGAATATTTTTAGTTTTCCCCTGTCCTCCTCCCCAACTCCGTGACCGACCGAACATAGTTGCACTTTTAAAAAAAGATGTTGATGCTAGCTTAGGGTTTTTTTTGCCTGTTATATCAATCCCATCACGTCCATATATCCCGTACAAGGTGTCCAATATATATATATATAGCTAACAAAATATCTAGCTAACCAAATAGCTCTGGCTAACTAAGCGAGAAGGGGACATACCCGAACGTATCTTGTGAGGAATAACGCGTTACGTAACTGGTTTAGTGCCGGGGAGTTTAGGACATGAAGTTTCTTTGTTGTTTTCCGGTAACACAATTTCATTAAAATGACAGTTACAAAAAACTACAAATCCCAATAGTGTTTTGGGGAAAAAAATCGAACCGTTTTTTTTCTTCCAACAATTCGGGGACGTTGATTGGTCTTCATCCTACAACGATGAACACAGCAGCCAATCAAATACCAATGCGAGGAGCCTTCGACGTAAAACGCAACTAACGTCAAAAGCGATTGAAAGGCGGGATCAATGTGATCGATGTCTCAGTTGACCATTCACAGGACGGTATTCTTATGATGAACCAATCAAATGCTTAAGCTATATAGACGTATCTGTACTGTTTTGACGGTAAGGTCGGACTGTTTTGATGCAGTTAGCGGAGATGTTGACATGAAAATGTAACGGGAGGTCTGGATTATCGAATGTATTTCCATCGATAGAACATATATTCCTGTACAATAATAGAACGCTATAGTCGTTGGCCGGTAATAGCTAACCAGGGCAGGCATGTTGCAAATAACGCAACAGTTTTTTTTCCTTCGACCTTCTCAGAGAATATCAAGAATGCATCGAGTTAACACTGTGTTTACATGAACTAGCGGTGTCGAGCTGAACGTTTTTTTTTGTTGTTATAGGTTATTTCGTGTACCTCCTAACTAATGTCTATCGCTTGATAGCTATTGCAAAAGCTGGCATTTCAGGACAAATAATTGCTGTCTTCCCTGAAATGGACACTCCAAATACACTGTCCATGTTACTGCTGGTCTCAGAGCAGTGCCACTGTCCTTAACCTGCTCCTTGTCAACATAACTAGCTGAGCTAAACTTTCCAGGTTTACTTTTCTATGACACTCAAAACTTATGCTCGACTAGATTCGTTGGAATCGATCCTCAACGAACTTCCCTGTATGTTTTATCTGGGCCTGTTTTTTGTGAACGTTTTGATCCTCTACTATGCCTTTCTAATGGAATACATCGTCCTGAATGTGGGGATAGTGTTTCTACCGGAAGATATGGACCAGGCGCTGGTGGACCTAGGGGTACTATCTGACCCGGCCTCTGTACCTTACGACACGGACACAGAACTCGATGTTTTCGAGAGGTACCTGGAGTGAGCTGAGGCCCAAGGCTAGAGAGCCAGAGAGAAGTGCCGCTGCACCGGCATGCTCCCCGGGGTGATCTGGACTCCTACCGGCCTGTGATGATGACGATGATGATGATGATGTTGGGAGAGACTGATACTGGGAACTCCAGGAGGAGGATATTTGTATTGGCTTGGAGCAACATTGGCTGCGGGATGAAAAAGTAAGGAGGGATAGAATGATAATGGTGATAGGATGACAGTTTGCTGCTGCAGTGATGCCAGGGGTGGGGGTGATGCCAGAATGGGGGTGATGCCAGAGGGGTGGGTGATGCCAGAATGGGGGTGATACCAGGGGTGGGGGTGATGCCAGGGGTGTGGGTGATGCCAGGAGTGGGTGATGCCAGAATGGGGGTGATATCAGGGGTGTAAGTGATGCCAGAATGGGGGTGATGCCAGGGGGGTGGGTGATGCCAGAATGGGGGTGATGCCAGAATGTGGGGGATACCAGGGGTGTAGGTGATGCCAGAGAGGTGGGTGATGCCAGGGGGGTGGGTGATGCCAGAATAGGGGTGATGCCAAGGGTGTGGGTGATGCCAGAATAGGGGTGATGCCAGAAAAGGGGTGATGCCAGGGGTGTGGGTGATGCCAGAATGGGGGTGATGCCAGGATTTGGTTTGAATTGGGTTGGGCCCTCATCTCAACACTGTAACATCCCTGACTATCCTCTATGTTGTAGAGAGGATCAACCCTGTAACATCCCTGACTATCCTCTATGTTGTAGAGAGGATCAACCCTGTAACATCCCTGACTATCCTCTATGTTGTAGAGAGGATCAACCCTGTAACATCCCTGACTATCCTCTATGTTGTAGAGAGGATCAACCCTGTAACATCCCTGACTATCCTCTATGTTGTAGAGAGGATCAACCCTGTAACATCCCTGACTATCCTCTATGTTGTAGAGAGGATCAACCCTGTAACATCCCTGACTATCCTCTATGTTGTAGAGAGGATCAACCCTGTAACATCCCTGACTATCCTCTATGTTGTAGAGAGGATCAACCCTGTAACATCCCTGACTATCCTCTATGTTGTAGGACCTACAGTCCTATAGTAAATATATTACTACATACTTTAACCTACAGTCCTATAGTAAATACAGGCTATTCCTGCCCATCTTTAACCTACAGTCCTATAGTAAATACAGACTATTCCTGCCCATCTTTAACCTACAGTCCTATAGTAAATACAGGCTATTCCTGCCCATCTTTAACCTACAGTCCTATAGTAAATATATTACTACATACTTTAACCTACAGTCCTATAGTAAATACAGGTTATTCCTGTCCATCTTTATCCTACAGTCCTATAGTAAATACAGACTATTCCTGCCCATCTTTAACCTACAGTCCTATAGTAAATATATTACTACATACTTTAACCTACAGTCCTATAGTAAATACAGGTTATTCCTGTCCATCTTTATCCTACAGTCCTATAGTAAATACAGACTATTCCTGCCCATCTTTAACCTACAGTCCTATAGTAAATACAGACTATTCCTGCCCATCTTTAACCTACAGTCCTATAGTAAATATATTACTACATACTTTAACCTACAGTCCTATAGTAAATACAGACTATTCCTGCCCATCTTTAACCTACAGTCCTATAGTAAATACAGACTATTCCTGCCCATCTTTAACCTACAGTCCTATAGTAAATACAGGCTATTCCTGCCCATCTCTAACCTACAGTCCTATAGTAAATACAGACTATTCCTGCCCATCTCTAACCTACAGTCCTATAGTAAATACAGACTATTCCTGTCCATCTTTATCCTACAGTCCTATAGTAAATACAGGCTATTCCTGCCCATCTTTATCCTACAGTCCTATAGTAAATATATTACTACATACTGTAACCTACAGTCCTATAGTAAATACAAGCTATTCCTGCCCATCTTTAACATGTGGCCCCTTGTCTTCTCCACAGGTTGTCAAGGCTCAAGACCAGATATCTGGAGACAGTCAGAACCAACAGACAGACAGGGCAATTCACAGCAGAGTTACCTGTCAAAACTGTCTTAACTGGCCAATCAACAAGCAGAACTGTCTAACTGTGGCCAATCAACAAGCAGAACTGTCTAACTGTGGCCAATCAACAAGCAGAACTGTCAAACTGTGTCCAATCAACAAGCAGAACAGTCTAATTGTGGCCAATCAACAAGCAGAACTGTCAAACTGTGTCCAGTCAACAAGAAGAACTGTCTAACTGGCCAATAACCAAGCTGACCTGTCGAACTGTGGCCAATCAACAAGCTGACCTGTCGAACTGTGGCCAATCAACAAGCAGACCTGTCTAGCTGTGGCCAATCAACAAGTAGACCTGTCTAGCTGTGGCCAATCAACAAGCAGACCTGTCTAACTGTGTCCAATCAACAAGCCGGACTGTCTAACTGTGGCCAATCAAACAAGCAGACATGTCTAACTGTGGCCAATCAACAAGCCAGACTGTCTAACTGTGGCCAATCAACAAGCAGACCTGTCTAACTGTGGCCAATCAACAAGCCGGACTGTCTAACTATGGCCAATCAACAAGCAGTACTGTCTAACTGGCCAATCAACAAGCAGGACTGTGACTGGCCAATCAACAAGCAGGACTGTCTAACTGGCCAATCAACAAGCAGGACTGTGACTGGCCAATCAACAAGCAGGACTGTGACTGGCCAATCAACAAGCAGGACTGTGACTGGCCAGTCAACAAGCAGGACTGTGACTGGCCAATTAACAAGCAGAACTGTCCAACTGGCCAATCAACAAGCAGAACATTGCGTGATCAGGGGACAACGTCACACTAACTCTGACCCTAGAGAACTGACCTAGGATCAGTCGGCCTGACAGGACAGCACTGTAGTGTTTACTAACTCTGACCCTAGAGAACTGACCTAGGATCAGTCAACCTGACAGGACAGCGCTGTAGTGTTTACTATCTCTGACCCTAGAGAACTGACCTAGGATCAGTCAACCTGACAGGACAGCACTGTAGTGTTTACTATCTCTGACCCTAGAGAACTGACCTAGGATCAGTCAACCTGACAGGACTGTAGTGTTTACTAACTCTGACCCTAGAGAACTGACCTAGAATCAGTCAACCTGACAGGACAGGACTGTAGTGCTTACTAACTCTGACCCTAGAGAACTGACCTAGGATCAGTCAACTTGCTTCAGGTTCTTCTACACTTCTGGGAATGTTATCACATTTGTTTAAAGACTGTTTTAAACAACCAGGAAACCACCAGTTATTTCTGGTTGTTTATCAGCGTTAGCTGGCTTAGCTCGTTGATCCTGCTTTTGTATCGTACCCCTCAGGAGGTGTGGACTGGAGAAGTGTTTGTTGTGTTATTAAGAGATGTGTGGCATGAAAGACATTTGACAGATTGTGGTCCGGTCCTCCTCCTCTTCCTCCTACCTGTCTCGTCTCTCTTGTCGTTCATCTTGGCCACTGTAACTAACGGGTGTGAACAAACACAGGTGACTCGTGTTTAGTACCGATCTAGGATCAGCGTGCCATCCACCGGGGGGGGGGGGGGGGGGGGGGGGGGGGGGGGGACAGGAAGTGACCGTTAGATCGGTGCCTGTAGACTCTAGAGGCAGCTTCACCTTGCTCTGCTCTGACTCTGACTCTCTCAAAGGGGAGAGGTCTATGTTCATGTTGTCTCTGGTGTCTGCCAATCAATAATCAATAATACTGTATCAGCTTGGTCCTGATCAATAACCCACCACAGACCAGCTGCTGGCAGTCACCAGGCTGCTTCCCTGCTAGGCTCCTCCCCCCCCCGGATAACAACTCCCAGCGTGCATTGGGCTGGACGGCTGAAGTACCTGGCGACTTTACTGCTAATGTCAATCAACCTCTACGCTATAACGGCTCATAAGAGATTAGACTGGGTTTATAATGCAGTGTTGTTCCTCTGCCCTGTTGGCTGTGTATTATAATGGGGGGGGGGGGGGGGAGTCTCACCCCACCCACCTGTAGATGGCAGGAACACCCACCTGGGGGGGACACACCCTGGGCCCTTTACGTCAATAGAAGGCTCTGATGCCATACACCCCCCCCCCCACCCCACCCACCTGTAGATAGCAGTAACACCCCCCCCCCACCCCAACCACTTGTAGATGGCAGTAACACCCCCCCCAACCACCTGTAGATAGCAGTAACACCCAACCCCCCCCCACCCCAACCACCTGTAGATAGCAATAACACCCCCACCCCACCCCAACCACCTGTAGATAGCAATAACACCCCTCCACCCCAACCACCTGTAGATGGCAGTAACACCCCACCCCAATCACCTGTAGATGGCAGTAACACCCCCCCACCCCAACCACCTGTAGATAGCAATAACGCCCCCCCCACCCCAACCACCTGTAGATAGCAATAACACCCCCCACCCCAACCACCTGTAGATGGCAGTAACACCCCAACCACCTGTAGATGGCAGTAACACCCCCCCAACCACCTGTAGATAGCAGTAACAACCCCCCCCCACCACCTGTAGATAGCAGTAACCCCCCCCACCACCACCACGCACGGCAGCCATTTTAAACCAAAACGTTTCAGCAGTGCACATCAGCTGACAGTAGAGAGGTCAGGAGGACATCTTACACCCTCTTCATCATCAAGACACCCCAGCCTTCACATCATCATCATCATGAAGACATCCCCCCCAGCACGAGCCTTCACATCCTCTTCATCATCATCATTGTGACATCCCAGCACCAGCCTTCACATCCTTTTCATCATCATCATTAAGACACCCCCCCAAGCACCAGTCTTCACATCCTCTTCATCATCATCATTAAGACATCCCCCCCCCCAGCACCAGCCTTCACATCCTCTTCATCATCATCATTATGACATCCCACCCCAGCCTTCACATCCTCTTCATCATCATCATTAAGACATCCCCCCCCAGCACCAGCCTTCACATCCTCTTCATCATCATCATTAAGACATCCCCCCAGCACCAGCCTTCACATCCTCTTCATCATCAAGACATCGCACCCCAGCCTTCACATCCTCTTCATCATCATCATTACGTGATATAAGGAGAAGCTATGATGTGTTATAAGAAGCTATGATGTGTTATAAGAAGCTATGACGTGTTATAAGAAGCTATGATGTGTTATAAGGAGCTATGATGTGTTATAAGAAGCTATGATGTGTTATAAGCTTTGACGTGTTAAGCTATGATAGGTTATAACACATGACGTGTTTTAAGAAGCTATGATGGGTTATAAGGAGCTATGATGTGTTATAAGAAGCTATGACGTGTTATATGGAGCTATGACGTGTTATAAGGAGCTATGATGTGTTATAATGTGTTATAAGGAGCTATGACGTGTTATAATGAGCTATGATGTGTTATAACGTGTTATAGGGAGCTATGATGGGTTATAAGGAGCTATGGCGTGTTATAAGGAGCTATGGCGTGTTATAAGGAGCTATGACGTGTTATAAGGAGCTATGACGTGTTATAAGGAGCTATGATGTGTTATAAGGAGCTATGATGTGTTATAAGGAGCTACGACGTGTTATAAGGAGCTATGACGTGTTTTAAGAAGCTACGACGTGTTATAAGGAGCTATGATGTGTTATAACGTGTTATAAGGAGCTATGACGTGTTATAACATGTTATAAGGAGCTATGACGTGTTATAAGGAGCTATGATGTGTTATGACGTGTTATAAGGAGCTATAAGCATTCATACAGTGGTTCATATTCCAATGTATATTTAATACACCATCGATGAGTGGATGAACACGTGTTATAAGGACCTATGATGTGTTATAACGTGTTATAAGGAGCTATGACGTGTTATAAGGAGCTATAAGCATTCATACAGTGGTTCATATTCCAATGTATATTTAATAAACCATTGATGAGTGGATGAACACGTGTTATAAGGAGCTATGACGTGTTATAACGTGTTATAAGGAGCTATGATGTGTTATAACGTGTTATAAGGAGCCATGATGTGTTATAATGTGTTATAAGGAGCTATGACGTGTTATAAGGAGCTATAATGTGTTATAAGGAGCTATGACGTGTTATAAGGAGCTAGGACGTGTTAAAACATGTTATAAGAAGCTACGACGTGTTATAAGGAGCTATGATGTGTTATAACATGTTATAAGGAGCTATGACGTGTTATAACATGTTATAAGGAGCTATAACGTGTTATAACGTGTTATAAGGAGCTATGATGTGTTATAAGGAGCTATAAGCGTTCATACACTGGTTCATATTCCAATGCATATTTAATAAACCATTGATGAGTGGATGAACATTAGTTTCTGTCAACCTTTTTTTCTAAATTGTTTTCAATTAACAAGTTGAGGAAGACCTCTTTCTATAGATGTCCTATGTACAGCTGTAGGTCTCCTGTACAGCTGTAGCTGTCCCCCCCCCCCCCCATGATACTCAACTGGCGGACTACAGACCAGATCCGGTCCCAGAATGGGGTCAATACGGACCGAGGGTCTCCTCCTTCCTTTTTTACTTAAGTCAGGCTTCGGCCCTTATATCACATAAGACATGGAAGAATGTGTAGAATTGTGGGAAATGAGCTTTAAAACGCCAAAAAATCTGCCCCATACAAAATGGATACAATTGCACCTTTTAAAACAGCACGATTTTCTCTCCGCCAACAAGAGGGGTGTGGAAAGTTTGGGAATGCAGCGGCTGGGGAGGTGGAGGTTTGTTACCACGGCGATCATTACATGATCCATCCGGACCTTTTCAAATAGTTCTCGAGTAGGGAAGATCATCAAGGACAGCCTGTTCACCCTGCTACCATCTAGAAGGTCTTCAATGACCTCAGCCCCCCGTGCCCCAGCCTGTTCACCCTGCTACCATCTAGAAGGTCTTCAATGACCTCAGCCCCCCCGTGCCCCAGCCTGTTCAACCTGCTACCATCTAGAAGGTCTTCAATGACCTCAGCCCCCCGTGCCCCAGCCTGTTCACCCTGCTACCATCTAGAAGGTCTTCAATGACCTCAGCCCCCCGTGCCCCAGCCTGTTCACCCTGCTACCATCTAGAAGGTCTTCAATGACCTCAGCCCCCCCCGTGCCCCAGCCTGTTCAACCTGCTACCATCTAGAAGGTCTTCAATGACCTCAGCCCCCCCCCCCCCGTGCCCCAGCCTGTTCACCCTGCTACCATCTAGAAGGTCTTCAATGACCTCAGCCCCCCCCAACCACAGCCTGTTCACCCTGCTACCATCTAGAAGGTCTTCAATGACCTCAGCCCCCCCGTGCCCCAGCCTGTTCACCCTGCTACCATCTAGAAGGTCTTCAATGACCTCAGCCCCGCCGTTCCCCAGCGTGTTCACCCTGCTACCATCTAGAAGGTCTTCAATGACCTCAGCCCCCCCCAACCACAGCCTGTTCACCCTGCTACCATCTAGAAGGTCTTCAATGACCTCAGCCCCCCCGTGCCCCAGCCTGTTCATCCTGCTACCATCTAGAAGGTCTTCAATGACCTCAGCCCCCCCCCCCCGTGCCCCAGCCTGTTCACCCTGCTACCATCTAGAAGGTCTTCAATGACCTCAGCCCTCCCCCCCCCGTGCCCCAGCCTGTTCACCCTGCTACCATCTAGAAGGTCTTCAATGACCTCAGCCCCCCCCCGTGCCCCAGCCTGTTCACCCTGCTACCATCTAGAAGGTCTTCAATGACCTCAGCCCCCCCCCAACCACAGCCTGTTCACCCTGCTACCATCTAGAAGGTCTTCAATGACCTCAGCCCCCCCCAACCACAGCCTGTTCACCCTGCTACCATCTAGAAGGTCTTCAATGACCTCAGCCCCACCCAACCACAGCCTGTTCACCCTGCTACCATCTAGAAGGTCTTCAATGACCTCAGCCCCCCCCAACCACAGCCTGTTCACCCTGCTACCATCTACAAGGTCTTCAATAACCTCAGCCCCCCCCCCCCCCCCCCGTGCCCCAGCCTGTTCACCCTGCTACCATCTAGAAGGTCTTCAATGACCTCAGACCCCCGCCCCCCACCCGTGCCCCAGCCTGTTCACCCTGCTACCATCTACAAGGTCTTCAATGACCTCAGCCCCCCCCCCCCCCCCGTGCCCCAGCCTGTTCACCCTGTTACCATCTAGAAGGTCTTCAATGACCTCAGACCCCCGCCCCCCACCCGTGCCCCAGCCTTTTCACCCTGCTACCATCTAGAAGGTCTTCAATGACCTCAGCCCCCCCGTGCCCCCCCCGTGCCCCAGCCTGTTCCCCCTGCTACCATCTAGAAGGCAGAGACAGCACAGGTGCATCAAGGCTGGGACTGAGAGACTGAGAAACAGCTTCTATATCAAGGCCATCACACTGTTAAATAGTCACGACTAGCCGGCCACCCCCCAGTACCCTGAACTATAGTCACTGTTACTAGTCTCCCCCCAGTACCCTGATCTATAGTCACTGTTACTAGTCTCCCCCCAGTACCCTGAACTATAGTCACTGTTACTAGCAGGCCTCCCCCCAGTACCCTGAACTATAGTCACTGTTACTAGTCTCCCCCCAGTACCCTGAACTATAGTCACTGTTACTAGCCTCCCCCCAGTACCCTGAACTATAGTCACTGTTACTAGTCTCCCCCAGTACCCTGAACTATAGTCACTGTTACTAGTCTCCCCCCAGTACCCTGAACTATAGTCACTGTTACTAGTCTCCCCCCAGTACCCTGAACTATAGTCACTGTTACTAGCCTCCCCCCAGTACCCTGAACTATAGTCACTGTTACTAGTCTCCCACCAGTACCCTGAACTATAGTCACTGTTACTAGTCTCCCCCCAGTACCCTGAACTATAGTCACTGTTACTAGCCTCCCCCCAGTACCCTGAACTATAGTCACTGTTACTAGCCTCCCCCCAGTACCCTGAACTATAGTCACTGTTACTAGTCTCCCCCCAGTACCCTGAACTATAGTCACTGTTACTAGTCTCCCACCAGTACCCTGAACTATAGTCACTGTTACTAGCCTCCACCCAGTACCCTGCCCTGAACTATAGTCACTGTTACTAGCCTCCCCCAGTACCCTGAACTATAGTCACTGTTACTAGCCTCCCCCCAGTACCCTGAACTATAGTCACTGTTACTAGCCTCCCCCCAGTACCCTGAACTATAGTCACTGTTACTAGTCTCCCCCAGTACCCTGAACTATAGTCACTGTTACTAGCCTCCCCCCAGTACCCTGAACTATAGTCACTGTTACTAGTCTCCCCCCAGTACCCTGAACTATAGTCACTGTTACTAGCCTCCCCCCAGTACCCTGAACTATAGTCACTGTTACTAGTCTCCCCCCAGTACCCTGAACTATAGTCACTGTTACTAGTCTCCCCCAGTACCCTGAACTATAGTCACTGTTACTAGCCCCCCCCCCCCAGTACCCTGAACTATAGTCACTGTTACTAGTCTCCCCCCAGTACCCTGAACTATAGTCACTGTTACTAGCCTCCCCCCAGTACCCTGAACTATAGTCACTGTTACTAGCCTCCCCCCAGTACCCTGAACTATAGTCACTGTTACTAGTCTCCCCCCAGTACCCTGAACGATAGTCACTGTTACTAGTCTCCCCCCAGTACCCTGAACTATAGTCACTGTTACTAGTCTCCCCCCAGTACCCTGCCCTGAACTATAGTCACTGTTACTAGTCTCCCCCCAGTACCCTGAACTATAGTCACTGTTACTAGTCTCCCCCCAGTACCCTGAACTATAGTCACTGTTACTAGCCTCCCCCCAGTACCCTGAACTATAGTCACTGTTACTAGTCTCCCCCCAGTACCCTGCCCTGAACTATAGTCACTGTTACTAGCCTCCACCCAGTACCCTGCCCTGAACTATAGTCACTGTTACTAGCCTCCCCCAGTACCCTGAACTATAGTCACTGTTACTAGCCTCCCCCAGTACCCTGCCCTGAACTATAGTCACTGTTACTAGCCTCCCCCAGTACCCTGAACTATAGTCACTGTTATTCTAGTCATGGTTCATCCTATATAACTACTGCTGTCCACTTCATATGTATATACTGTATTCTAGTCATGGTTCATCCTATATAACTACTGCTGTCCACTTCATATGTATATACTGTATTCTAGTTCATCCTATATAACTACTGCTGTCCACTACATATGTATATACTGTGTTCTAGTCATGGTTCATCCTATATAACTACTGCTGTCCACTTCATATGTATATACTGTATTCTAGTCATGGTTCATCCTATATAACTACTGCTGTCCACTTCATATGTATATACTGTATTCTAGTCATGGTCCATCCTGCTGTCCACTTCATATCTATATACTGTATTCTAGGTCATCCTATATAACTACTGTTGTCCACTACATATGTATATACTGTATTCTAGTTCATCCTATATAACTACTGTTGTCCACTTCATATGTATATACTGTATTCTAGTCATGGTTCATCCTGCTGTCCACTTCATATGTATATACTGTATTCTAGTCATGGTTTATCCTATATAACTACGGCTGTCCACTTCATATGTATATACTGTATTCTAGTCATGGTTCATCCTGCTGTCCACTTCATATGTATATACTGTATTCTAGTCATGGTTCATCCTGTTGTCCACTTCATATGTATATACTGTATTCTAGTCATGGTTCATCCTGCTGTCCACTTCATATGTATATACTGTATTCTAGTCATGGTTCATCCTGCTGTCCACTTCATATGTATATACTGTATTCTAGTCATGGTTTATCCTGCTGTCCACTTCATATGTATATACTGTATTCTAGTCATGGTTTATCCTATATAACTACGGCTGTCCACATCTTTGTGTACATACAGTGTAACTATATTTATATTCCGGACTCTGATGTTCGTTCCTTCTGATATTTCTTAAACATGTTTTTTTGGTGGGGGATTTGTGTGTATTGTTTTACTGCACTGTTGGAACAGAGAAACACAAGCATCTCACTACACCTGAGATCACGTCTGGTAAATAAATATATGTCATACTGGACCAATACAATGTCATTTTGTTTTTTTAAGACAAGCCCGAGTTATTATTGCGTAATATTCTGAATGTGATGCACTGTCTGCTTTGATCCACTAGGGGGAGATGTAACTCTGTCTATGGACGGACTGGAGTACTGTAGGCGATAGGAGTACGACTCTATGAGGACAGGTGACTCATCAGAGGTGACCAAGCGTTGGCTAAAAGAGTCATATCAGAACAGGTATACATCAAAGGTGACCTAGCGTTGGCTAAAAGAGTCATATCAGGACAGGTAAACATCAAAGGTGACCTAGCGTTGGCTAAAAGAGTCATATCAGAACAGGTAAACATCAAAGGTGACCTAGCGCTGGCTAAAAGAGTCATATCAGAACAGGTAAACATCAAAGGTGACCTAGCATTGTTGGCTAAAAAGTCAAAAGCAAGAGCTGATACACAACAAGCTGATTAAACTGTATGAAAATAAAGAGCTCTATTCAATCCGCTGAAGCCTCACAGATTGCGAGCTAGGAATTTTAAAATGGGAATTCCCCGTTGAGCAGCGTTTATCGTGAATGCAGTCTCCGGCCTACGCGGAAACATTGCCTTTAAATTTCAATGAGGATGTAATGCTGAACTTCCTCAGTACTCACTCTATAGAGTACAGAGCATTCAATACTCCCTCTATAGAGTACAGAGCATTCAGAACTTCCTCAATACTCCCTCTATAGAGTACAGAGCATTCAATACTCCCTCTATAGAGTACAGAGCATTCAGAACTTCCTCAATACTCCCTCTATAGAGTACAGAGCATTCAGAACTTCCTCAATACTCCCTCTATAGAGTCCAGAGCATTCAGAACTTCCACAATACTCCCTCTATAGAGTACAGAGCATTCAGAACTTCCTCAATACTCCCTCTATAGAGTACAGAGCATTCAGAACTTCCTCAATACTCCCTCTATAGAGTACAGAGCATTCAGAACTTCCTCAATACTCCCTCTATAGAGTACAGAGCATTCAGAACTTCCACAATACTCCCTCTATAGAGTACAGAGCATTCAGAACTTCCTCAATACTCCCTCTATAGAGTACAGAGCATTCAGAACTTCCTCAATACTCCCTCTATAGAGTACAGAGCATTCAATACTCCCTCTATAGAGTACAGAGCATTCAGAACTTCCACAATACTCCCTCTATAGAGAACAGAGCATTCAGAACTTCCTCAATACTCCCTCTATAGAGTACAGAGCATTCAGAACTTCCTCAATACTCCCTCTATAGAGTACAGAGCATTCAGAACTTCCTCAATACTCCCTCTATATAGTACAGAGCATTCAGAACTTCCACAAAACTCCCTCTATAGAGTAAAGAGCATTCAGAACTTCCTCAATACTCCCTCTATAGAGTACAGAGCATTCAGAACTTCCTCAATACTCCCTCTATAGAGTACAGAGCATTCAGAACTTCCTCAATACTCCCTCTATAGAGTACAGAGCATTCAGAACTTCCTCAATACTCCCTCTATAGAGTACAGAGCATTCAGAACTTCCTCAATACTCCCTCTATAGAGTACAGAGCATTCAGAACTTCCACAATACTCCCTCTATAGAGTACAGAGCATTCAGAACTTCCTCAATACTCCCTCTATAGAGTACAGAGCATTCAGAACTTCCTCAATACTCCCTCTATAGAGTACAGAGCATTCAGAACTTCCTCAATACTCCCTCTATAGAGTACAGAGCATTCAATACTCCCTCTATAGAGTACAGAGCATTCAGAACTTCCACAATACTCCCTCTATAGAGTACAGAGCATTCAGAACAATACTCCCTCAATACTCCCTCTATAGAGTACAGAGCATTCAGTACAGAGCATTCAGAACTTCCTCAATACTCCCTCTATAGAGTACAGAGCATTCAGAACTTTCAATACTCCCTCTATAGAGTACAGAGCATTCAGAACTTCCTCAATACTCCCTCTATAGAGTACAGAGCATTCAGAACTTCCTCAATACTCCCTCTATAGAGTACAGAGCATTCAACTACAGAGCATTCAGAACTTCCTCAATACTCCCTCTATAGAGTACAGAGCATTCAGAACTTCCTCAATACTCCCTCTATAGAGTACAGAGCATTCAATACTCCCTCTATAGAGTACAGAGCATTCAGAACTTCCTCAATACTCCCTCTATAGAGTACAGAGCATTCAGAACTTCCTCAATACTCCCTCTATAGAGTACAGAGCATTCAGAACTTCCACAATACTCCCTCTATAGAGTACAGAGCATTCAGAACTTCCTCAATACTCCCTCTATAGAGTACAGAGCATTCAGAACTTCCTCAATACTCCCTCTATAGAGTACAGAGCACTTCAATACTCCCTCTATAGAGTACAGAGCATTCAGAACTTCCACAATACTCCCTCTATAGAGAGTACAGAGCATTCAGAACTTCCTCAATACTCCCTCTATAGAGTACAGAGCATTCAGAACTTCCTCAATACTCCCTCTATAGAGTACAGAGCATTCAGAACTTCCTCAATACTCCCTCTATAGAGTACAGAGCATTCAGAACTTCCACAATACTCCCTCTATAGAGTACAGAGCATTCAGAACTTCCTCAATACTCCCTCTATAGAGTACAGAGCATTCAGAACTTCCTCAATACTCCCTCTAGAGTAGAGTACAGAGCATTCAGAACTTCCTCAATACTCCCTCTATAGAGTACAGAGCATTCAGAACTTCCTCAATACTCCCTCTATAGAGTACAGAGCATTCAGAACTTCCTCAATACTCCCTCTATAGAGTACAGAGCATTCAGAACTATAGAGTACAGAGCATTCTCAATACTCCCTCTATAGAGTACAGAGCATTCAGAACTTCCTCAATACTCCCTCTATAGAGTACAGAGCATTCAGAACTTCCTCAATACTCCCTCTATAGAGTACAGAGCATTCAGAACTTCCTCAATACTCCCTCTATAGAGTACAGAGCATTCAGAACTTCCACAATACTCCCTCTATAGAGTACAGAGCATTCAGAACTTCCTCAATACTCCCTCTATAGAGTACAGAGCATTCAGAACTTCCTCAATACTCCCTCTATAGAGTACAGAGCATTCAGAACTACTCCCTCTATAGAGTACAGAGCATTCAGAACTCCCAATACTATAGAGTACAGAGCATTCAGAATTCAATACTCCCTCTATAGAGTACAGAGCATTCAGAACTTCCACAATACTCCCTCTATAGAGTACAGAGCATTCAGAACTTCCTCAATACTCCCTCTATAGAGTACAGAGCATTCAGAACTTCAATACTCCCTCTATAGAGTACAGAGCATTCAGAACTTCCTCAATACTCCCTCTATAGAGTACAGAGCATTCAGAACTTCCTCAATACTCCCTCTATAGAGTACAGAGCATTCAGAACTTCCTCAATACTCCCTCTATAGAGTACAGAGCATTCAGAACTTTCAATACTCCCTCTATAGAGTACAGAGCATTCAGAACTTCCTCAATACTCCCTCTATAGAGTACAGAGCATTCAGAACTTCCTCAATACTCCCTCTATAGAGTACAGAGCATTCAGAACTTCAATACTCCCTCTATAGAGTACAGAGCATTCAGAACTTCCTCAATACTCCCTCTATAGAGTACAGAGCATTCAGAACTTCCTCAATACTCCCTCTATAGAGTACAGAGCATTCAGAACTCCCTCTTCCAATACTCCCTCAGAACTTCCTCAATACTCCCTCTATAGAGTACAGAGCATTCAGAACTTCCTCAATACTCCCTCTATAGAGTACAGAGCATTCAGAACTTCCTCAATACTCCCTCTATAGAGTACAGAGCATTCAGAACTTCCACAATACTCCCTCTATAGAGTACAGAGCATTCAGAACTTCCTCAATACTCCCTCTATAGAGTACAGAGCATTCAGAACTTCCTCAATACTCCCTCTATAGAGTACAGAGCATTCAGAACTTCCTCAATACTCCCTCTATAGAGTACAGAGCATTCAGAACTTCCTCAATACTCCCTCTATAGAGTACAGAGCATTCAGAACTTCCTCAATACTCCCTCTATAGAGTACAGAGCATTCAGAACTTCCTCAATACTCCCTCTATAGAGTACAGAGCATTCAGAACTTCCTCAATACTCCCTCTATAGAGTACAGAGCATTCAGAACTTCCTCAATACTCCCTCTATAGAGTACAGAGCATTCAGAACTTTCAATACTCCCTCTATAGAGTACAGAGCATTCAGAACTTCCTCAATACTCCCTCTATAGAGTACAGAGCATTCAGAACTTCCTCAATACTCCCTCTATAGAGTACAGAGCATTCACTCCTCAATACTCCCTCTATAGAGTACAGAGCATTCAGAACTTCCTCAATACTCCCTCTATAGAGTACAGAGCATTCAGAACTTCCTCAATACTCCCTCTATAGAGTACAGAGCATTCAGAACTTCCTCAATACTCCCTCTATAGAGTACAGAGCATTCAGAACTTCCTCAATACTCCCTCTATAGAGTACAGAGCATTACAGAGAACTTCCTCAATACTCCCTCTATAGAGTACAGAGCATTCAGAACTTCCTCAATACTCCCTCTATAGAGTACAGAGCATTCAGAACTTCCTCAATACTCCCTCTATAGAGTACAGAGCATTCTATAGAGTACAAGCATTCCTCAATACTCCCTCTATAGAGTACAGAGCATTCAGAACTTCCTCAATACTCCCTCTATAGAGTACAGAGCATTCAGAACTTCCTCAATACTCCCTCTATAGAGTACAGAGCATTCAGAACTTCCTCAATACTCCCTCTATAGAGTACAGAGCATTCAGAACTTCCTCAATACTCCCTCTATAGAGTACAGAGCATTCAGAACTTCCTCAATACTCCCTCTATAGAGTACAGAGCATTCCTATAGAGTACAGAGCATTCAATACTCCCTCTATAGAGTACAGAGCATTCAGAACTTCCTCAATACTCCCTCTATAGAGTACAGAGCATTCAGAACTTCCATTCAATACTCCCTCTATAGAGTACAGAGCATTCAGAACTTCCTCAATACTCCCTCTATAGAGTACAGAGCATTCTATAGAGTACAGAGCTTTCAATACTCCCTCTATAGAGTACAGAGCATTCAGATACTATAGAGTACCAGAACTTCCTCAATACTCCCTCTATAGAGTACAGAGCATTCAGAACTTCCTCAATACTCCCTCTATAGAGTACAGAGCATTCAGAACTTCCTCAATACTCCCTCTATAGAGTACAGAGCATTCAGAACTTCCTATAGAGTACAATACTCCCTCTATAGAGTACAGAGCATTCAGAACTTCCTCAATACTCCCTCTATAGAGTACAGAGCATTCAGAACTTCCTCAATACTCCCTCTATAGAGTACCTCAATACTCCCTCTATAGAGTACAGAGCATTCAGAACTTCCACAATACTCCCTCTATAGAGTACAGAGCATTCCGAACTTCCTCAATACTCCCTCTATAGAGTACAGAGCATTCAGAACTTCCTCAATACTCCCTCTATAGAGTACAGGGCATTCAGAACTTCCTCAATACTCCCTCTATAGAGTACAGAGCATTCAGAACTCCCTCTATAGAGTACAGAGCATTCAGAACTTCCTCAATACTCCCTCTATAGAGTACAGAGCATTCAGAACTTCCTCAATACTCCCTCTATAGAGTACAGAGCATTCAGAACTAGAGTACAGAGCCAGAACAATACTCCCTCTATAGAGTACAGAGCATTCAGAACTTCCTCAATACTCCCTCTATAGAGTACAGAGCATTCAGAACTTCCTCAATACTCCCTCTATAGAGTACAGAGCATTCAGAACTTCCTCAATACTCCCTCTATAGAGTACAGAGCATTCAGAACAATACTCCCTCTATAGAGTACAGAGCATACTCAATACTCCCTCTATAGAGTACAGAGCATTCAGAACTTCCATTCAATACTCCCTCTATAGAGTACAGAGCATTCAGAACTTCCTCAATACTCCCTCTATAGAGTACAGAGCATTCAGAACTTCCTCAATACTCCCTCTATAGAGTACAGAGCATTCAGAACTCCCTCAATACTCCCTCTATAGAGTACAGAGCATTCAGAACTTCCTCAATACTCCCTCTATAGAGTACAGAGCATTCAGAACTTCCTCAATACTCCCTCTATAGAGTACAGAGCATTCAGAACTATAGAGTCATTCAGAACTTCAATACTCCCTCTATAGAGTACAGAGCATTCAGAATTCAATACTCCCTCTATAGAGTACAGAGCATTCAGAACTTCCTCAATACTCCCTCTATAGAGTACAGAGCATTCAATACTCCCTCTATAGAGTACAGAGCATTCAGAACTTCAATACTCCCTCTATAGAGTACAGAGCATTCAGAACTTCCTCAATACTCCCTCTATAGAGTACAGAGCATTCAGAACTTCCTCAATACTCCCTCTATAGAGTACAGAGCATTCAGAACTTCCTCAATACTCCCTCTATAGAGTACAGAGCATTCAGAACTTCCTCAATACTCCCTCTATAGAGTACAGAGCATTCAGAACTTCCTCAATACTCCCTCTATAGAGTACAGAGCATTCAGAACTACTCCCTCTATAGAGTACAGAGCAATACTCCCTCTATAGAGTACAGAGCATTCAGAACTTCCTCAATACTCCCTCTATAGAGTACAGAGCATTCAGAACTTCCACAATACTCCCTCTATAGAGTACAGAGCATTCAGAACTTCCTCAATACTCCCTCTATAGAGTACAGAGCATTCAGAACTTCCTCAATACTCCCTCTATAGAGTACAGAGCATTCAATACTCCCTCTATAGAGTACAGAGCATTCAGAACTTCCTCAATACTCCCTCTATAGAGTACAGAGCATTCAGAACTTCCTCAATACTCCCTCTATAGAGTACAGAGCATTCTATAGAGTACAGAGCATTCAGAACTTCCTCAATACTCCCTCTATAGAGTACCATTCAATACTCCCTCTATAGAGTACAGAGCATTCAGAACTTCCTCAATACTCCCTCTATAGAGTACAGAGCATTCAGAACTTCCTCAATACTCCCTCTATAGAGTACAGAGCATTCAATACTCCCTCTATAGAGTACAGAGCATAGAGTACAGAGAACTATTACCACTTCCTCAATACTCCCTCTATAGAGTACAGAGCATTCAGAACTTCCTCAATACTCCCTCTATAGAGTACAGAGCATTCAATACTCCCTCTATAGAGTACAGAGCATTCAGAACTTAGAGTACAGAGCATTCAGAACTCCCTCTATAGAGTACAGAGCATTCAGAACTTCCTCAATACTCCCTCTATAGAGTACAGAGCATTCAGAACTTCCTCAATACTCCCTCTATAGAGTACAGAGCATTCAGAACTTCCTCAATACTCCCTCTATAGAGTACAGAGCATTCAATACTCCCTCTATAGAGTCCAGAGCATTCAATACTCCCTCTATAGAGTACAGAGCATTCACTCCCTCTATAGAGTTCAATACTCCCTCTATAGAGTACAGAGCATTCAGAACTTCCTCAATACTCCCTCTATAGAGTACAGAGCATTCAGAACTTCCTCAATACTCCCTCTATAGAGTACAGAGCATTCAGAACTTCCTCAATACTCCCTCTATAGAGTACAGAGCATTCAGAACTTCCTCAATACTCCCTCTATAGAGTACAGAGCATTCAGAACTTCCTCAATACTCCCTCTATAGAGTACAGAGCATTCAGATACTGGAGTACAGAGCATTCAGAACTTCAATACTCCCTCTATAGAGTACAGAGCATTCAGAACTTCCTCAATACTCCCTCTATAGAGTACAGAGCATTCAGAACTTCCATTCAATACTCCCTCTATAGAGTACAGAGCATTCAGAACTTCCTCAATACTCCCTCTATAGAGTACAGAGCATTCAGAACATTCAATACTCCCTCTATAGAGTACAGAGCATTCAGAACTTCCTCAATACTCCCTCTATAGAGTACAGAGCATTCAGAACTTCCTCAATACTCCCTCTATAGAGTACAGAGCATTCAGAACTTCCTCAATACTCCCTCTATAGAGTACAGAGCATTCAGAACTTCCTCAATACTCCCTCTATAGAGTACAGAGCATTCAATACTCCCTCTATAGAGTACAGAGCATTCAGAACTTCCTCAATACTCCCTCTATAGAGTACAGAGCATTCAGAACTACTCCCTCTCAGCATTCAGAACTTCCTCAATACTCCCTCTATAGAGTACAGAGCATTCAGAACTTCCTCAATACTCCCTCTATAGAGTACAGAGCATTCAGAACTTCCTCAATACTCCCTCTATAGAGTACAGAGCATTCAGAACTTCCTCAATACTCCCTCTATAGAGTACAGAGCATTCAGAACTTCCTCAATACTCCCTCTATAGAGTACAGAGCATTCAGAACTTCCTCAATACTCCCTCTATAGAGTACAGAGCATTCAGAACTTCCTCAATACTCCCTCTATAGAGTACAGAGAACTCCCTCTATAGAGTACAGAGCATTCAGAACTTCCTCAATACTCCCTCTATAGAGTACCATTCAATACTCCCTCTATAGAGTACAGAGCATTCAGAACTTCCTCAATACTCCCTCTATAGAGTACAGAGCATTCAGAACTATAGAGTACAGAGCATTCAATACTCCCTCTATAGAGTACAGAGCATTCAGCAATACTCCCTCTATAGAGTACAGAGCATTCAGAACTTCCTCAATACTCCCTCTATAGAGTACAGAGAACTTCCTCAATACTCCCTCAGCATTCAGAACTTCCTCAATACTCCCTCTATAGAGTACAGAGCATTCAGAACTTCCTCAATAACTATAGAGTACAGAGCATTCAATACTCCCTCTATAGAGTACAGAGCATTCAGAACTTCCTCAATACTCCCTCTATAGAGTACAGAGCATTCAATACTCCCTCTATAGAGTACAGAGCATTCAGAACTTCCTCAATACTCCCTCTATAGAGTACAGAGCATTCAGAACTTCCTCAATACTCCCTCTATAGAGTACAGAGCATTCAGAACTTCCTCAATACTCCCTCTATAGAGTACAGAGCATTCAGAACTTCCTCAATACTCCCTCAAGTACTCCCTCTATAGAGTACAGAGCATTCAGCATTCAGAACTATAGAGTACCTCTTCCACAATACTCCCTCTATAGAGTACAGAGCATTCAGAACTTCCTCAATACTCCCTCTATAGAGTACAGAGCATTCAATACTCCCTCTATAGAGTACAGAGCATTCAGAACTTCCTCAATACTCCCTCTATAGAGTACAGAGCATTCAATACTCCCTCTATAGAGTACAGAGCATTCAGAACTTCCTCAATACTCCCTCTATAGAGTACAGAGCATTCAGAACTTCCTCAATACTCCCTCTATAGAGTACAGAGCATTCAGAACTTCCTCAATACTCCCTCTATAGAGTACAGAGCATTCAATACTCCCTCTATAGAGTACAGAGCATTCAATACTCCCTCTATAGAGTACAGAGCAGAATTCAATACTCCCTCTATAGAGTACAGAGCATTCAGAACTTCCTCAATACTCCCTCTATAGAGTACAGAGCATTCAGAACTTACCATTCAATACTCCCTCTATAGAGTACAGAGCATTCAGAACTACCTCAATACTCCCTCTATAGAGTACAGAGCATTCAGAACTACCTCAATACTCCCTCATAGAGTACAGAGCATTCAGAACTATAGAGTACCAGAACTTCAATACTCCCTCTATAGAGTACAGAGCATTCAGAACTACCTCAATACTCCCTCTATAGAGTACAGAGCATTCAATACTCCCTCTATAGAGTACAGAGCATTCAGAACTACCTCAATACTCCCTCTATAGAGTACAGAACTTCCTCAATACTCCCTCTATAGAGTACAGAGCATTCAGAACTTCCTCAATACTCCCTCTATAGAGTACAGAGCATTCAGAACTTCCTCAATACTCCCTCTATAGAGTACAGAGCATTCAATACTCCCTCTATAGAGTACAGAGCATTCAGAACTTCCACAATACTCCCTCTATAGAGTACAGAGCATTCAGAACTTCCTCAATACTCCCTCTATAGAGTACAGAGCATTCAATACTCCCTCTTTAGAGTACAGAGCATTCAGAACTTCCACAATACTCCCTCTATAGAGTACAGAGCATTCAGAACTTCCTCAATACTCCCTCTATAGAGTACAGAGCATTCAGAACTTCCTCAATACTCCCTCTATAGAGTACAGAGCATTCAGAACTTCCTCAATACTCCCTCTATAGAGTACAGAGCATTCAATACTCCCTCTATAGAGTACAGAGCATTCAATACTCCCTCTATGGAGTACAGAGCATTCAATACTCCCTCTATAGAGTACAGAGCATTCAGAACTTCCTCAATACTCCCTCTATAGAGTACAGAGCATTCAGAACTTCCTCAATACTCCCTCTATAGAGTACAGAGCATTCAGAACTTCCTCAATACTCCCTCTATAGAGTACAGAGCATTCAGAACTTCCTCAATACTCCCTCTATAGAGTACAGAGCATTCAGAACTTCCTCAATACTCCCTCTATAGAGTACAGAGCATTCAATACTCCCTCTATAGAGTACAGAGCATTCAATACTCCCTCTATAGAGTACAGAGCATTCAGAACTTCCTCAATACTCCCTCTATAGAGTACAGAGCATTCAATACTCCCTCTATAGAGTACAGAGCATTCAGAACTTCCACAATACTCCCTCTATAGAGTACAGAGCATTCAGAACTTCCTCAATACTCCCTCTATAGAGTACAGAGCATTCAGAACTTCCTCAATACTCCCTCTATAGAGTACAGAGCATTCAGAACTTCCTCAATACTCCCTCTATAGAGTACAGAGCATTCAATACTCCCTCTATAGAGTACAGAGCATTCAATACTCCCTCTATGGAGTACAGAGCATTCAATACTCCCTCTATCGAGTACAGAGCAATCAGAACTTCCTCAATACTCCCTCTATAGAGTACAGAGCATTCAGAACTTCCTCAATACTCCCTCTATAGAGTACAGAGCATTCAGAACTACCTCAATACTCCCTCTATAGAGTACAGAGCATTCAGAACTACCTCAATACTCCCTCTATAGAGTACAGAGCATTCAGTACTCCCTCTATAGAGTACAGAGCATTCAATACTCCCTCTATAGAGTACAGAGCATTCAGAACCTATAGAGTCCAGAACTTCCTCAATACTCCCTCTATAGAGTACAGAGCATTCAGATACTCCCTCTATAGAGTACAGAGCATTCAGAACCTCCTCAATACTCCCTCTATAGAGTACAGAGCATTCAGAACTTCCACAATACTCCCTCTATAGAGTACAGAGCATTCAGAACTTCCTCAATACTCCCTCTATAGAGTACAGAGCATTCAGAACTTCCTCAATACTCCCTCTATAGAGTAGAGAGCATTCAATACTCCCTCTATAGAGTACAGAGCATTCAGAACTTCCTCAATACTCCCTCTATAGAGTACAGAGCATTCAGAACTACCTCAATACTCCCTCTATAGAGTACAGAGCATTCAGAACTTCCTCAATACTCCCTCTATAGAGTACAGAGCATTCAGAACTTCCTCAATACTCCCTCTATAGAGTACAGAGCATTCAGAACTACCTCAATACTCCCTCTATAGAGTACAGAGCATTCAGAACTTCCTCAATACTCCCTCTATAGAGTACAGAGCATTCAATACTCCCTCTATAGAGTACAGAGCATTCAGAACTTCCACAATACTCCCTCTATAGAGTACAGAGCATTCAGAACTTCCACAATACTCCCTCTATAGAGTACAGAGCATTCAGAACTTCCTCAATACTCCCTCTATAGAGTACAGAGCATTCAATACTCCCTCTATAGAGTACAGATTATTCAGAACTTCCTCAATACTCCCTCTATAGAGTACAGAGCATTCATAAAGTATTCATAATAGCCCTCGACTATTTCCACATTTTGTGGAAAATTGATTAAATAAATACACATTTTCATCGATCTACATACAATACCCAATAATAACAAAGCGAAAACAGGTTTTTAGAAATGTTTTCCAATGTATTAAAAATAATAAATAGACTCGAAATTGAGCTCAGGTGCTTCCTGTTTCCATGGACATCACATTATCCCATAATGACATCACAATATCCCATAATGACATCACAATACACCATAAGGACATCACAATACTGATCATCCTTGAGATGTTTCTACAACTTGATTGGAGGTCCACCTGTGGTAAATTCAATTGATTGGATATGATTTGGAAAGGTACACATCTGTCTTTATAAGGTGCCACAGTTGACAGTGCACGTCAGAGCAAAAACCAAGCCATGAGGTTGAAGGAATTGTCCGTAGAGATCTGAGACAGGATTGTGTCGAGGCACAGATCTGGGGAAGGGTACCAAAACATGTCTGCAGCATTGAAGGTCCCCAAGAACACAGTGGCCTCCATCAGTCTCAAATGGAAGAAGTTTGGAACCACCAAGACTCTTCCTAGAGCTGGCCGCAGCACTCCACCAATCAGGCCTTTATGGTAGAGTGGCCAGACGAAAGCCACTCCTCAGTAAAAGGCACATGACAGCCCGCTTGGAGTTTGCCAAAAGGTACCTAAAGAACTCTCAGACCACGAGAAACAAGATTCTCTGGTCTGATGAAACCAAGATTGAACTCGTTGTCCTGAATTCCAAGCGTCACATCTGGAAGAAACCTGGCACCATCCCTACGGTGAAGCATGGTGGTGGCAGCATCATGCTGTGGGGATTTTCAGCGGCAGGGACTGGGAGACTAGTCAGGATCGAGGGAAAGATGAACGGAGCAAAGAACAGAGATCCTTGATGAAAACCTATTCCAGAGCGCTCAGAACTTTAGACTGGGGCGAAGGTTCACCTTCCAACAAGACAATGACCCTAAGCACACACCCAAGACAATGCAGGAATGGCTTCTGGACAAGTCTCTGAATGTCCTTGAGTGGCCCAGCCAGAGCCCGGACTTGAACCCAATTGAACATCTCTGGAGAGACCTGACAACAGCTGTGCAGCAACGCTCCCCATCCAACCTGACAGACCTTGAGAGGATCTGCAGAGAAGAATGGGAGAAACTCCCCAAATACAGGTGTGCCAAGCTTGTAGCGTCATAACCAAGAAGTCTAGAGGTTGTAATCGCTGCCAAAAGGTGCTTCAACAAAGTACTGAGTAAAGGGTCACGAACACTTATGTAAATGTGATATTTTGGGGGTTTTCTATTTTTAATACATTTGCAAACATTTCTATAAACCTGTTTTTTGCTTTGTCTTTATGGGGTATTGTGCGTAGACTGAGGGTATTTTTAATCCGTTTTAGAGTAAGGCTGTAACGTAACAAAATGTGGAACAAGTCAAGGGGTCTGAATACTTTCCCAAAGACACCTGTATGTACTCGCCATGTTTGAGGAGAGTGCACCGTTTTTAATGTGAAAAGTTATTAATAAACCAATTAGGCACATTTGGGCAGTCTTGATACAAAATCTTGAACACAAATGCAATGGTTCATTGGATCAGTCTAACATTTTGCATATACACTGCTGCCATCTAGTGGTACAAATCTAAATTGCAGCTGGGCTGGAATAATACATTATGGCCTTTCTCTTGCATTTTAAAGATGGTACAAAAGAATGGATGTTTTTTTTCTTTGTATTATCTTTTACCAGATCTATTGTGTTATATTCTCCTACATTAATTTCACATTTACACAAAATTCAAAGTGTTTCCTTTCAAATGGTACCAAGAATATGTATATCCTTGCTTCAGGGCCTGAGTTACAGGCAGTTAGATTTGGGTATGTCATTTTAAAATCCCCAGCTACAATAAATGCAGCCTCCAGATATTTGGTTTCCAGGTTACATAGAGTCCAGTGACGTTCCTTGAGGGCCGTCTTGGTGTTCGCTTGAGCTGTGACTAGAACTGACGAGAATTCTCTTTGGTAGGTAGAATGGCCGACATTTGATTGTAAGGAATTCTAGGTCGGGTCGAACAGAAGGACTTGAGTTCCTGTATGCTGTTATGATTACACCATGAGTCATTAATCATGAAGCATACACCTCCACACTTCCTCTTCCCAGAGAGGGGTTTATCTCTGTTGGTGCGATGCAGGGAGAAGCCCGGTGGCTGAACCAATTCCGACAACATCTCCCGAGAGAGACATGTTTCCGTTAAATCGAGAATGTTGCAATCTCTGATGACTCTCTGGAAGGCAATCCTCGCTTGAATATTATACTACTGTACCTGGTATTATACTACTGTACCTGATATTATACTACTGTACCTGATATTATACTACTGTACCTGATATTATACTACTGTACCTGATATTATACTACTGTACCTGATATTATAACAGTACATACTGATATTATACTACTGTACCTGATATTATCCTACTGTACCTGATATTATACTACTGTACCTGATATTATACTACTGTACCTGATATTATACTACTGTACCTGATGTTATACTACTGTAACTGATATTATAACAGTAGATACTGATATTATACTACTGTACCTGATATTATACTACTGTACCTGATAGTATACTACTGTACCTGATATTATACTACTGTACCTGATATTATACTACTGTACCTGATATTATACTACTGTACCTGATATTATACTACTGTACCTGGTATTATACTACTGTACCTGGTATTATACTACTGTACCTGATATTATACTACTGTACCTGATATTATACTACTGTACTTGATATTATACTACTGTACATGATATACTACTGTACCTGATATTATACAACTGTACCTGATGTTATACTACTGTACCTGATATTATACTACTGTACCTGATATTATACTACTGTACCTGATATTATACTACTGTACCTGGTATTATACTACTGTACCTGATATTATACTACTGTACCTGCTATTATACTACTGTACATTATATACTACTGTACCTGATATTAATACTTACCTGTACCTGATATTATACTACTGTACCTGGTATTATACTACTGATATTATACTACTGTACCTGGTATTATACTACTGTACTGTACCTGTATATGATATACTACTGTACCTGATATTATACTACTGTACCTGATGTTATACTACTGTACCTGATATTATAACACTGTAGATATTATACTACTGATATTATACTACTGTACCTGATATTATACTACTGTACATGATATACTACTGTACCTGATATTATACTACTGTACCTGATGTTATACTACTGTACCTGTACCTGATATTATACTACTGTACCTGATGTTATACTACTGTACCTGATATTATACTACTGTACCTGATGTTATACTACTGTACCTGATATTATACTACTGTACCTAATGTTATACTACTGTACCTGATGTTATACTACTGTACCTGATATTATACTACTGTACCTGATATTATACTACTGTACCTGATATTATACTACTGTACCTGATAGTATACTACTGTACCTGATATTATACTACTGTACCTGATATTATACTACTGTACCTGATATTATACTACTGATATTATACTACTGTACCTGATATTATAACAGTACATACTGATATTATGCTACTGTATCTGATATTATCCTGCTGTACCTGATGTTATACTACTGTACCTGATATTATACTACTGTACCTGATATTATACTACTGTACCTGTTATTATACTACTGTACCTGATATTATACTACTGTACATGATATACTACTGTACCTGATATTATACTACTGTACATGATATACTACTGTACCTGATATTATACTACTGTACCTGATATTATACTACTGTACCTGGTATTATATTACTGTACCTGATATTATACTACTGTACCTGATATTATACTACTGTACCTGGTATTATACTACTGTACCTGGTATTATACTACTGTACTTGATATTATACTACTGTACATGATATTATACTACTGTACTTGATATTATACTACTGTACCTGGTATTATACTACTGTACCTGGTATTATACTACTGTACCTGATATTATACTACTGTACCTGATATTATACTACTGTACTTGATATTATACTACTGTACATGATATACTACTGTACCTGATATTATACAACTGTACCTGATGTTATACTACTGTACCTGATATTATACTACTGTACCTGATATTATACTACTGTACCTGATATTATACTACTGTACCTGGTATTATACTACTGTACCTGATATTATACTACTGTACCTGCTATTATACTACTGTACATTATATACTACTGTACCTGATATTATACTACTGTACCTGATGTTATACTACTGTACCTGATATTATACTACTGTACCTGGTATTATACTACTGTACCTGATATTATACTACTGTACCTGATATTATACTACTGTACCTGGTATTATACTACTGTACCTGATATTATACTACTGTACATGATATACTACTGTACCTGATATTATACTACTGTACCTGATGTTATACTACTGTACCTGATATTATAACAGTAGATACTGATATTATACTACTGTACCTAATGTTATACTACTGTACCTGATATTATACTACTGTACCTGATATTATACTACTGTACCTGATATTATACTACTGTACCTGATATTATACTACTGTACCTAATGTTATACTACTGTACCTGATATTATACTACTGTACCTGATATTATACTACTGTACCTGATATTATACTACTGTACCTGATATTATACTACTGTACCTGATATTATACTACTGTACCTGATATTATACTACTGTACCTAATGTTATACTACTGTACCTGATGTTATACTACTGTACCTGATGTTATACTACTGTACCTGATATTATAACAGTACATACTGATATTATACTACTGTACCTAATGTTATACTACTGTACCTGATATTATACTACTGTACCTGATATTATAACAGTAGATACTGAGGTTTTTCCACATTTTAAACCTTCCCGTTGGTCCGGAAGTGAAGTCTCCACCCACACCGTTGATGCAAAACAAACTCCTTCCATGAAAAAAACAAACATTGTCTAGGCAGGTTGATCTCTGATAGGCCGGAGAGGAATGTCATCTGGTCGTCTCTAACCGGAGGACATTCAGATAAATCTGTTTTTAGCCAGAAAACACGGAACAGAAACCTGCTATGAGGAAGTACACGTTTCAACAGTAAGGCCAGAAATAACCCTGATTGAACCTGTATCTGACAAACATACCCATTACACTGGTTCTGTAGAGTTGTCTGGTCCAGTTCTATATTAACCATCTCCTCTGTCTATCTCTGGTTCTGGTTCTGTAGAGTCGTCAGGTCCAGTTCTATATTAACCATCTCCTCTGGTTCTGGTTCTGTAGAGTAGTCAGGTCCAGTTCTATATTAACCATCTCCTCTGTCTATCTCTGGTTCTGGTTCTGTAGAGTCGTCAGGTCCAGTTCTATATTAACCATCTCCTCTGGTTCTGGTTCTGTAGAGTAGTCAGGTCCAGTTCTATATTAACCATCTCCTCTGTCTATCTCTGGTTCTGGTTCTGTAGAGTAGTCAGGTCCAGTTCTATATTAACCATCTCCTCTGTCTATCTCTGGTTCTGGTTCTGTAGAGTCGTCTGGTCCAGTTCTATATTAACCATCTCCTCTGTCTATCTCTGGTTCTGGTTCTGTAGAGTAGTCAGGTCCAGTTCTATATTAACCATCTCCTCTGTCTATCTCTGGTTCTGGTTCTGTAGAGTAGTCCGGTCCAGTTCTATATTAACCATCTCCTCTGTCTATCTCTGGTTCTGGTTCTGTAGAGTAGTCTGGTCCAGTTCTATTTTAACCATCTCCTCTGTCTATCTCTGGTTCTGGTTCTGTAGAGTAGTCAGGTCCAGTTCTATATTAACCATCTCCTCTGTCTATCTCTGGTTCTGGTTCTGTAGAGTAGTCAGGTCCAGTTCTATATTAACCATCTCCTCTGTCTATCTCTGGTTCTGGTTCTGTAGAGTCGTCAGGTACAGTTCTATATTAACCATCTCCTCTGTCTATCTCTGGTTCTGGTTCTGTAGAGTCGTCTGGTCCAGTTCTATATTAACCACCTCCTCTGTCTATCTCTGGTTCTGGTTCTGTAGAGTCGTCTGGTCCAGTTCTATATTAACCATCTCCTCTGTCTATCTCTGGTTCTGGTTCTGTAGAGTAGTCAGGTCCAGTTCTATATTAACCATCTCCTCTGTCTATCTCTGGTTCTGGTTCTGTAGAGTCGTCTGGTCCAGTTCTATATTATCCACCTCCTCTGTCTATCTCTGGTTCTGGTTCTGTAGAGTCGTCTGGTCCAGTTCTATATTAACCACCTCCTCTGTCTATCTCTGGTTCTGGTTCTGTAGAGTTGTCTGGTCCAGTTCTATATTAACCATCTCCTCTGTCTATCTCTGGTTCTGGTTCTGTAGAGTAGTCAGGTCCAGTTCTATATTAACCATCGCCTCTGTCTATCTCTGGTTCTGGTTCTGTAGAGTAGTAAGGTCCAGTTCTATATTAACCATCTCCTCTGTCTATCTCTGGTTCTGGTTCTGTAGAGTAGTCAGGGCCAGTTCTATAATAACCATCTCCTCTGTCTATCTCTGGTTCTGGTTCTGTAAAGTAGTCAGGTCCAGTTCTATATTAACCATCTCCTCTGTCTATCTCTGGTTCTGGTTCTGTAGAGTAGTCAGGTCCAGTTCTATATTAACCATCTCCTCTGTCTATCTCTGGTTCTGGTTCTGTAGAGTATTCAGATCCAGTTCTATATTAACAATCTCCTCTGGTTCTGGTTCTGTAAAGTAGTCAGGTCCAGTTATATTTTAACCATCTCCTCTGTCTATCTCTGGTTCTGGTTCTGTAGAGTAGTCAGGTCCAGTTCTATATTAACCTCGTCCTCTGTCTATCTCTGGTTCTGGTTCTGTAGAGTAGTGAGGTCCAGTTCTATATTAACCACCTCCTCTGGTTCTGGTTCTGTAGAGTAGTCAGGTCCAGTTCTATATTAACCATCTCCTCTGTCTATCTCTGGTTCTGAAGAGTAGTCAGGTCCAGTTCTATATTAACCATCTCCTCTGTCTATCTATGGTTCTGGTTCTGTAGAGTCGCCTGGTCCAGTTCTATATTAACCATCTCCTCTGTCTATCTCTGGTTCTGGTTCTGTAGAGTAGTCAGGTCCAGTTCTATATTAACCATCTCCTCTGTCTATCTCTGGTTCTGGTTCTGTAGAGTAGTCTGGTCCAGTTCTATAATAACCATCTCCTCTGTCTATCTCTGGTTCTGGTTCTGTAGAGTTGTCAGGTCCAGTTCTATATTAACCACCTCCTCTGTCTATCTCTGGTTCTGGTTCTGTAGAGTCGTCTGGTCCAGTTCTATATTAACCATCTCCTCTGTCTATCTCTGGTTCTGGTTCTGTAGAGTAGTCAGGTCCAGTTCTATATTAACCATCTCCTCTGTCTATCTCTGGTTCTGGTTCTGTAGAGTCGTCTGGTCCAGTTCTATATTATCCACCTCCTCTGTCTATCTCTGGTTCTGGTTCTGTAGAGTCGTCTGGTCCAGTTCTATATTAACCACCTCCTCTGTCTATCTCTGGTTCTGGTTCTGTAGAGTTGTCTGGTCCAGTTCTATATTAACCATCTCCTCTGTCTATCTCTGGTTCTGGTTCTGTAGAGTAGTCAGGTCCAGTTCTATATTAACCATCGCCTCTGTCTATCTCTGGTTCTGGTTCTGTAGAGTAGTAAGGTCCAGTTCTATATTAACCATCTCCTCTGTCTATCTCTGGTTCTGGTTCTGTAGAGTAGTCAGGGCCAGTTCTATAATAACCATCTCCTCTGTCTATCTCTGGTTCTGGTTCTGTAAAGTAGTCAGGTCCAGTTCTATATTAACCATCTCCTCTGTCTATCTCTGGTTCTGGTTCTGTAGAGTAGTCAGGTCCAGTTCTATATTAACCATCTCCTCTGTCTATCTCTGGTTCTGGTTCTGTAGAGTATTCAGATCCAGTTCTATATTAACAATCTCCTCTGGTTCTGGTTCTGTAAAGTAGTCAGGTCCAGTTATATTTTAACCATCTCCTCTGTCTATCTCTGGTTCTGGTTCTGTAGAGTAGTCAGGTCCAGTTCTATATTAACCTCGTCCTCTGTCTATCTCTGGTTCTGGTTCTGTAGAGTAGTGAGGTCCAGTTCTATATTAACCACCTCCTCTGGTTCTGGTTCTGTAGAGTAGTCAGGT
>NC_092159.1:66145763-66265763 GCF_045791955.1 Oncorhynchus clarkii lewisi | reverse complement strand
ATTCAGACTTACTGCTGTAATGTTTTATAATTCAGACTTACTGCTGTAATGTTTTATAATTCAGGCTTACTGCTGTAATGTTTTATAATTCAGACTTACTGCAGTAATGTTTTGTAATTCAGACTTACTGCAGTCATGTTTTATGTTTCAGACTTACTGCAGTCATGTTTTATAATTCAGACTTACTGCAGTCATGTTTTATGTTTCAGACTTACTGCAGTCATGTTTTATGTTTCAGACTTACTGCAGTCATGTTTTATGTTTCAGACTTACTGCAGTCATGTTTTATGTTTCAGACTTACTGCTGTTTTACTGCAGTAATGTTTTATAATTCAGGCTTACTGCTGTAATGTTTTATATTTCAGACTTACTGCTGTAATGTTTTATAATTCAGACTTACTGCAGTCATGTTTTATAATTCAGACTTACTGCAGTAATGTTTTATAATTCAGACTTACTGCAGTATAGTTTTATAATTCAGACTTACTCCAGGTCACTGAGTGATGTCATCTGAGGTAAAACAGCAGCCAGACTCTCAGCACCCCCGTCAGATATCACATTACTGTACAGACTGGAGAATAGACAGGATTAGATCGTTCAGATTACAGACTGGAGACTAGACTGGATTAGACCATCAGATTACAGACTGGAGAATAGACTGGATTAGACCATCAGATTACAGACTGGAGAATAGACTGGATTGGACCATCAGATTACAGACTGGACAATAGACGGGATTACACCATCAGATTACAGACTGGAGAATAGACTGGATTAGACCATCAGATTACAGACTGGAGAATAGACGGGATTAGACCATCAGATTACAGACTGGAGAATAGACAGGATTAGACCGTTCAGATTACAGACTGGAGAATAGACAGGATTAGACCATCAGATTACAGACTGGACAATATACGGGATTAGACCATCAGATTACAGACTGGACAATAGACGGGATTAGACCATCAGATTACAGACTGGACAATAGACGGGATTAGACCATCAGATTACAGACTGGAGAATAGACGGGATTAGACCATCAGATTACAGACTGGAGAATAGACAGGATTAGACCATCAGATTACAGACTGGACAATAGACGGGATTAGACCATCAGATTACAGACTGGACAATAGACGGGATTAGACCATCAGATTACAGACTGGAGAATAGACAGGATTAGACCATCAGATTACAGACTGGAGAACAGACAGGATTAGACCATCAGATTACAGACTGGACAATAGATGGGATTAGACCATCAGATTACAGACTGGACAATAGACGGGATTAGACCATCAGATTACAGACTGGACAATAGACGGGATTAGACCATCAGATTACAGACTGGAGAATAGACAGGATTAGACCATCAGATTACAGACTGGAGAACAGACAGGATTAGACCATCAGATTACAGACCAGACAATAGATGGGATTAGACCATTAGATTACAGACTGGACAATAGACAGGGTGTGTGTGTTTGTGTGTTTGTGTGTGTGTGTGTGTGTGTGTGTGTGTGTGTGTGTGTGTGTGTGTGTGTGTGTGTGTGTATACCTGAGACAGTGCAGCGAGGGGAGGGTAGACAGAGCAGGAGCCAGACTCTCTATTCCCTGGTCTACTATACAGTTCTGGGACAGACTGAGAGAAGAGAAGAGAAGAGAAGAGAAGAGGGGAGGGGAGGGGAGGAGAGGAGGGGAAAGGAGGAAAAAGAGGAGGGAGGAGAGAAGCGGAGGAGAAAGGAGAGGAGGAGAAAGGGGAGGAGAGGAGAGGAGGGGAGGAGAGGAGGAGAAAGGAGAGGAGGGGAGGGAAGAAGAGAGGAGGGGAGGAGAAAGGAAAGAAGGGGAGGAGAGGAGGAGAAAGGAGAGGAGGAGGGGAAAAAGGAGAGGAAGGAAGAGAAGAAGAGAGGAGGGGAGGAAAAAGGAGAGGAGGGGAGAGGAGGGGAGAGGAGGAGATACCATAAACATTGTTAACAAAAGCACAGTAACTGACTGAATGATAGTGCAGATAGATATTATCTAGGGCAGAGGTCACCAACCTTTTCTGGGTCATAATGACCCCAGAGATCTACAGATAGATATTATCTAGAGAGCTCAGTGACGGACAGATTGATCTAGAGAGTAGAGAGCTCAGTGACGGACAGGTTGATCTAGAGAGTAGAGAGCTCAGTGATGAACAGGTTGATGGTTGATCTAGATCACAAGAGAGCTCAGTGATGGACAGGTTGATCTAGAGAGTAGAGAGCTCAGTGATGGACAGGTTGATCTAGAGAGTAGAGAGCTCAGTGACAGACAGGTTGATCTAGAGACAAGTGAGTTGAGTGATGGACAGGTGGATCTAGAGAGTAGAGAGCTCAGTGATGAACAGGTTGATGGTTGATCTAGAGACAAGAGAGCTCAGTGATGGACATGTTGATCTAGAGAGTAGAGGGCTCAGTAACGGACAGGTTGATCTAGAGACAAGTGAGTTCAGTGATGGACAGGTTGATGGTTGATCTAGAGACAAGAGAGCTCAGTGATAGACAGGTTGATCTAGAGAGTAGAAAGCTCAGTGATGAACAGGCTGATCTAGAGAGTAGAGAGCTCAGTGATGAACAGGTTGATCTAGAGAGTAGAGACCTTTAAGCCCATCTAGTCAGTGATGAACAGGTTGATCTAGACAGTAGAGAGCTCAGTGATGGACAGGTTGATCTAGACAGTAAAGAGCTCAGTGATGGACAGGTTGATCTAGAGAGTAGAGAGCTCGGTGATGAACAGGTTGATCTAGGCAGTAGAGAGCTCAGTGATGGACAGGTTGATCTTGAGAGAAGAGAGCTCAGTGATGAACAGGTTGATCTAGACTAGAGAGCTCAGTGATGAACAGGTTGATCTGGAGACTAGAGAGCTCAGTGATGAACAGGTTGATCTAGACAGTAGAGAGCTCAGTGATGGACAGGTTGATCTAGAGACTAGAGAGCACAGTGATGAACAGGTTGATCTAGACAGTAGAGAGCTCAGTGATGGACATGTTGATCTAGAGACTAGGGAGCTCAGTGATGAACAGGTTGATCTAGAGTCTAGAGAGCTCAGTGATGAACAGGTTGATCTAGATAGTAGAGAGCTCAGTGATGAACAGGTTGATCTAGACAGTAGAGAGCTCAGTGATGAACAGGTTGATCTAGACAGTAGAGAGCTCAGTGATGAACAGGTTGATCTAGACAGTAGAGAGCTCAGTGTGAGGTTTCTTACTTGATAATCTGCAGAGAGGAGAGAGACAGCACAGCTCCAGCCAGCCCCTCAGCCCCACTGTCCCCCAGTTTACTGTTCTCCAGACTGGGTGAGGGAGACAGAGAGATTAGACCGACAGAGAGGTTAGACCGACAGCGAAATAAAGTGAAAGCCGTTGTCCCGTGGTCCATCAGTAGAGCGATACTTACTCCAGGTGATGTAGACTGTGCAGGGCTGGCAGCAGCTCCAGGAGTTTAGGGAGCGCCAGAGGACCATTCACTGGCCCCAACCTGTAAACACACACAAACACACTTTATCAAACCAGTGGTAACTCTTGACTTATTACCTAGTCAGACCAGTGGTAACTCTTGACTTATTACCTAGTCAGAGTGGTAACTCTTGACTTATTACTTAGTCAAATCAAAGTGTATTGACTTATTACCTAGTCAAATTAAAGTGTATTGACTTATTACCTAGTGATAGTGGTAGAATAATGACACTCACTCAAACTCCAGCTTGTGGAGATCTCTGACTGCCGGTAGACCCTCCCCCAGGACACCATCTGATTGGCTGGAATGATGACGGACACATCACAACGGCTTTGAACATACCAGTATATATATATATATGTGTGTTTATGTATTGTAGATGGCTGTAACAAGAGCTGGGCAGGTTACTGTCTACTGTATTGTATTGTAGATGGTGTGTGTGTGTGTGTGTGTGTGTGTGGTTGTGTGTGTGTGTGTGTGTGTGTGTGTGTGTGTGTGTGTGTGTGTGTGTGTGTGTGTGTGTGTGGTTGTGTGTGTGTGTGTGTGTGTGTGTGTGTGTGTGCTGTATTGGCGTACCTCTCTGACAGTCTCCTGCTTGTGTGTATGTTGACCAGTGTGGACAGGTGTTGGACGTGGGACACCTGTGTGGCTCTGAAAGGGTTAAGGGTCAACTTGGACACAACCGCTTTTAGAAGCTCCTCCTCCCCACTCTGCTCTAGCTCCTCCCACAGAGTGATGGTGTCAGCGATACACGCCCTGGGACGGACACACACACACAAACACACACACACACAAACACACGTTAGAGTCGTGTTCAAAACACACAGATCAGAAGACTAAATGTGCATGACAAAGTTCTACATACAGTAGAGTGAGAACATCAGATCTATACTGTTCTAGATCTATACTGTAACAGATATATACTGTTCTCGATCTATACTGTTCTAGATCTATACTGTAACAGATATATACTGTTCTCGATCTATACTGTTCTAGATCTATACTGTAACAGATATATACTGTAACAGATCTATACTGTAACAGATATATACTGTTCTAGATATATACTGTAACAGATCTATACTGTTCTAGATCTATACTGTAACAGATATATACTGTTCTAGATCTATACCGTAACAGATATATACTGTAACAGATCTATACTGTAACAGATATATACTGTTCTAGATATATACTGTAACAGATCTATACTGTTCTAGATCTATACTGTAACAGATATATACTGTTCTAGATCTATACCGTAACAGATCTATACTGTAACAGAGCTATACTGTTCTAGATATATACTGTTCTAGATCTATACTGTTCTAGAGCTATACTGTTCTAGATCTATACTGTTCTAGATCTATACTGTAACAGATATATACTGTTCTAGATCTATACTGTAACAGATCTATACTGTTCTAGATATATACTGTAACAGATCTATACTGTAACAGATCTATACTGTTCTAGATATATACTGTAACAGATACATACTGTTCTAGATATATCATGTAACAGATCTGTACTGTTCTAGATATATAATGTAACAGATCTATACTGTAACAGATCTATACTGTTCTAGATATATCATGTAACAGATCTGTACTGTTCTAGATATATAATGTAACAGATCTATACTGTAACAGATCTATACTGTTCTAGATATATAATGTAACAGATCTATACTGTTCTAGATATATAATGTAACAGATCTATACTGTAACAGATATATACTGTTCTCGATATATAATGTAGCATATCTGTACTGTTCTAGATCTATACTGTAACAGATCTATACTGTTCTAGATATACACTGTAACAGATCTGTAGCAGGTCTATCAGTGTAACAGTACCAGTACCTGTATGAGTGTATGTTGTTGAGACCCGTTAGTAGTTTTAATCCTGTCATCCTCAGTCCTGTGTCCTCCAGCCCCAGACAGAACCTCCTCCTCAGCGTTCTACACTGGTCCAAAAGGTTCCACACTACGAAGGCGTCGGCGGGGCACAGTGGAACCCCTTGGAACGACAGAACCTCGGGAAGGTTCCGTACCAGGTGCCTGACCAAGCGGATGTCGCCTGTCTCGTAAACGCAGTGACACGCCTCCAGGAGCCGAGCGGGGCTCAGGTCGCCATGGTGAAGGTTCTCCAGGTGTGATATCACAGCGGCTCGCTTGGCCGCCACCACTTTCATGGCGCCGGTATCCAGGGTGGCCAGATCCCGGAGTTCCGCATTGTTCCGGAAAAGCAGCCCGACAGCGAATCTCTGAGCAAGGTCCAGACACTCTCCCTGAGGCCGTCGCCTCCCCCTGGGCTGCAGAGTAGAGTAGAGTAGAACAGAGTAGAATAGAGTAGAACAGAGTAGAATAGAGTAGAACAGAGTTGAGTATAATAGAGTAGAGTAGAACAGAGTAGAGTAGAATAGAGTAGAGTAGAACAGAGTAGAACATAGTAGAGTAGAGTAGAACAGAGTAGAGTAGAACAGAACAGAGTAGAGTAGAACAGAGTAGAGTAGAGTAGAACAGAGCAGAACAGAGTAGAGCAGAACAGAGTAGAGTAGAGTAGAACAGAGCAGAACAGAGTAGAGTAGAACAGAGTAGAGCAGAACAGGGTAGAGTAGAACAGAGTAGAATATAGTAGAGCAGAACAGAGTAGAGTAGTACAGGAGTACATTTACACGTTAGTCATTTGGCAGACACTCTTATCCAGAGCCACTTCCTGTCAGTACATTCATCTTCAGGAAGCTGTGAGGAACAACCACATATCACAGACATAGGAAAGACACAGACTCCGAGCTAGGAGGTGCTAGTTCAGGTCATAGTCTACAGAGGGACATATGGACAGACAGAGTTTCAATAGAAAACAGTCATTCTACCTGTGGTAGTATCTGGGCCAGCAGAGCGCGGTCAGACACACAGCTGGAGACGGACAGGTGGGCCCCGCCCAGGAAGCTTTGCAGGAAAGGGTGGGCCCAGGACAGGATGTTGTCGGAACTCACGCCGCCACCGTCACCATCTCTGCCCTGCTCCCCCCTCAGCCAGTGAGAATGGACAAGTCCAGTCCTCAGGCCAAACAACCGCAGCTTGACACAGACGGTATTGTCCAGAGTCAGGGTCAGGAGAGATGAATGACCTTTAACCCCCTGCCAAGCCAGACCGCTCAACTCTGACAGAACACACCTGTTCTCTTCCTCTCTCTCTTTCTCTTTCTCTTCCTCTCCCTCCACCCTCTCTCTCTCTTCTTCCTCCCTCTTCTCCTCTCTCTCTTCCTCTTCCTCCTCCCTCTCTCTCACTTCCTCCTCCCTCTTCTCCTGTCTCTCTTTCTCTCCCTCCTCCCTCTTCATCTGTCTCTCTTTCTCTCCCTCCTCCCTCTCTCTCTCTTCCTCCCTCTTCTCCTCTCTCTCTTTCTCTCCCTCCTCCCTCTCTCTCTCTTCCTCCTCCCTCTTCTCCTCTCTCTCTTTCTCACCCTCCTCCCTCTCTTCCTCCTCCCTCGTCTCTATCCTCCTCTTCTCATCTTCTAATTGATTTTGGGATTGAGTGTGAGAGCGAGTGCGGATGTGTGTTCGTGTCCAGTTGCGTGTGTGTTTCAGGGTGTGTTTTTGACTGTGTTTAAGGGTGTGAGTGTGTGCCTGGGTTTGAGTTTGGGGTAGGGTTTGACAGTGTGTGTGTTTCCGGGTGTGTCGTCTCATCTTTAGTAGCAACACACTGTAACACAGTCCCGTCAGCGTGGAGGGGAGTGGGTCCGAAACATCCCAGTGTTCTAGAAGCAGACAGACCATGTGACACAGAGCTGGGTTCCAACACATAGACAGAAGGTACGGCTGGCTATGGAGCCTGGTGAGGGCTAGGACTGGGACTGGGACTGGGACTGGGACTGGGACTGGGACTGGGGCTAGGACTGGGACTGGGACTGAGGTTGGGACTGGGGCTGGGACTGGGATTGGGACTAGGACTAGGACTGGGACTGGGACTGGGACTGAGGCTGAGGCTGAGGCTGAGGCTGAGGCTGAGGCTGAGGTTGGGACTGGGACTGAGGCTGAGGTTGTGACTGGGACTGAGGCTGGGACTGGGACTGAGACTGAGACTGGGACTGAGGCTGGGACTGAGACTGGGACTGAGACTGAGACTGGGACTGGGACTGAGACTGGGGCTGAGGCTAGGACTGAGTCTGGGACTGGTGCTAGGACTGAGTTTGGGACTGGGATTGAGTCTGAGGCTGGGACTGAGGTTGGGGCCTCTAGGGACTGTCCAGAGAAGTATTGTCCCAGGTATCTCTCGATGTCCGGAGGGGAGAAGCCAGAGAGTTCCAGGAGGCTGTCAGCCCGTTTCAGCAGCCCACTGACGGTGCCTCGTGGTCGGGCAGAGAGGAGCAGAGAGCAGCCTGGTAGCAGCTTCCTCTGGAGCAGACCTGAGAACAGCTGTCTAACGCTGTAGTTCTCCCCTTTACTGTCATCCGCTGGAAACTGAAGCAGCCCCTCCAAGTCACGCACCACCTCGAAGCCATCGAATATCACCAGCACACGCTCCGGGACAGAGAGGACCTGATTGAAGACATCCCGTGGGTGGGGGCAGGAGAGGTGTAGGAGGAGGGACCGAAGGCTATAGGTCGGCTCAGGGGGGAGGGTCAGAGCCTTACCGTCCAGTAAGAACACAAAGTCAAACTGAGGCAGGAGGCCGTCGGACCAATCAACGCAGAGCTTCTTGATGAGCGTGCTTTTGCCCATGCCGGCGTTGCCTAGCAACACGATGGAACGTTTGGGTTTCGCCCCGAGGGAGCTCTCAAACACCTGACGACAAACACAGACAATAAATACATTCATTATTAATTACATTATTATTATTTATAATTATAATTATAATTCATTATTTAATTACTTTTTCTGACAGACAGAATCATAAACCGAGGAAGAAAAACCTGTAATGACAACGTAACGACAGCCTTCAGACTAAATACTAATAGTTTCTCTGTAGGTGACGACGTAACGATGATGTCACAGGGTCTGACCTGACTCCTGGCCAACGAGCCCCGCCTCCTCTCCGCGTCTCCGATAACGACCAAATCTTTCTCCAGGCACTTGCTGGTGTTCTTCCCTGAGCCAATCAGGATCTGCCTCTGGACCAATCGCACGTCAACATAGTGGGACGCCAGGCTAAGGCCCGCCTCCATCTCCTGTTGAGACAACGTCATTGGTTGGAGAGACAGGTAGAGTTGTCTTTTGAAAAAAAGACCCAACTCAACGGTCCCTCTTGTCTGTCCCCCTTGGTCTTACCTGGCACATTCCCCTCAGGTGAGCCTTGGCTTGGTGAATGTACTCCTCTGTAACACACAGACACACACACACACACACACACACACACACACACACACACACACACACACACACACACACACACACACACACACACACACACACACACACACACACACACACACACACACAGTAACATTCTCATGTGATTGCCTTTGTTTAGGATGTTTTTTGCATATATAGGGTACAGGGTCAGGAGGAAGAGAGGACAGACTCTAACTCACCTGTCCTGGGGGAGAGGGGGGAGGCAGAGGGGGGAGACAGGGCTTGGCTGGCACAGTCAGACAGAGACCCAGGAGGATACGAACACATCGAGTCTGGAGCTACCTCACCGTCAACTACACACACACACACACACACACACACACACACACACACACACACACACACACACACACACGCACACACACACACGCACACACACACACACACACACACACACACACACACACACACAACATGAGTAACAACCACACCCAGTATTCAAATTGACTCATGTTGATTGACTTATTGACTCAGTGAGGTCAGTGATGACTGAATGGATGAATGAATGGGTGGATGAATGGATGGATGAATGGATGAATAAATGGATGGATGAATGGATGGATGAATGAATGGATGGATGAATGGATGGATGGATGAATGAATGAATGAATGGATGAATGAATGGATGAATGAATGGATGAATGAATGAATGAATGGATGGATGAATGGATGAATGGATGAATGGATGAATGGATGAATGAATGGATGGATGAATGGATGAATGAATGATTGAATGGATGGTATTCCCCCTCTGAAGGAAGCTGCTCTCAGTCATGCAGGAAGTAAATCCCCCTGTCTCATCACTGACTCTGAGTAGAACCCTATTCCCTATATAGTGCACTACTTTAGACCAGGGCCCTATAGAACCCTATTCCCTATATATAGTGCACTACACTAGACCAGAGCACTATAGAACCCTATTCCCTATATATAGTGCACTACACTAGACCAGAGCACTATAGAACCCTATTCCCTATATATAGTGCACTACACTAGACCAGAGCACTATAGAACCCTATTCCCTATATATAGTGCACTACACTAGACCAGAGCACTATAGAACCCTATTCCCTATATATAGTGCACTACACTAGACCAGAGCACTATAGAACCCTATTCCCTATATATAGTGCACTACTCTTGACCAGAGCCCTATAGAACCCTATTCCCTATATATAGTGCACTACTCTTGACCAGAGCCCTATAGAACACTATTCCCTATATATAGTGCACTACTTTAGACCAGAGCCCTATAGAATCCTATTATCTCTATATATATATTGCACTACTCTAGACAAGAGCCCTATAGAACCCTATTCCCTATATATAGTGCACTACTTTAGACCAGAGCCCTATATAACCCTATTCCCTATATATAGTGCACTACTTTAGACCAGAGCCCTATATAACCCTATTCCCTATATATAGTGCACTACTTTAGACCAGAGCCCTATAGAACCCTATTGTCACGGCGTCGGCCGAAGTCGGTTCCCTCTCCTTGTTCGGGGGGGATGGGGTGTCGACGTCGCCGGCCTTCTAGCCACCGCCGATCCACTTTTCATTTTCCATTTGTTTTGTCTTTGTCTTTACCACACCTGGCTTCCCTCAACCAATTACCTGTTTACTATATTAACCCTCTGTTCTCCAGGTATTGTTTGTGAGTGTTTACTATATTAACCCTCTGTTCCCCAGGTATTGTTTGTGAGTGATTACTATATTAACCCTCTGTTCCCCAGGTATTATGAGTGTTTACTATATTAACCCTCTGTTCCCCAGGTATTGTGAGTGATTACTATATTAACCCTCTGTTCCCCAGGTATTGTTTGTGAGTGATTACTATATTAACCCTCTGTTCTCCAGGTATTGTTTGTGAGTGATTACTATATTAACCCTCTGTTCCCCAGGTATTGTTTGTGAGTGTTTACTATATTAACCCTCTGTTCCCCAGGTATTGTTTGTGAGTGATTACTATATTAACCCTCTGTTCCCCAGGTATTGTTTGTGAGTGATTACTATATTAACCCTCTGTTCTCCAGGTATTGTTTGTGAGTGATTACTATATTAACCCTCTGTTCCCCAGGTATTGTTTGTGAGTGATTACTATATTAACCCTCTGTTCTCCAGGTATTGTCTGTGAGTGATTACTATATTAACCCTCTGTTCTCCAGGTATTGTTTGTGAGTGATTACTATATTATCCCTCTGTTCTCCAGGTATTGTTTGTGTTTGTTGTATTTTCGGTCGGTCATGGTGTGCTTGTTTTGTTACTTTGTACATTTGTTAATTTGAGTAAAAGTACGTTGATTACTCTGCTGTCCTGCGCCTGAGTCTCTACACCAGCTACACACAGGACCCATTACACCTATTCCCCAATAGGGCTCTGGTCTAAAGTAGTGCACTATATAGGGAATAGGGCTCTGGTCTAAAGTAGTGCACTAGATGGGGAATAGGGCTCTGGTCTAAAGTAGTGCACTAGATAGGGAATAGGGCTCTTGTCTAAAGTAGTGCACTAGATAGGGAATAGGGCTCTGGTCTTTAGTAGTACACTATATAGGGAATAGGGCTCTTGTCTAAAGTAGTGCACTAGATAGGGAATAGGGCTCTTGTCTAAAGTAGTGCACTAGATAGGGAATAGGGCTCTGGTCTAAAGTAGTGCACTAGATAGGGAATAGGGCTCTGGTCTAAAGTAGTGCACTAGATAGGGAATAGGGCTCTGGTCTTTAGTAGTACACTATATAGGGAATAGGGCTCTGGTCTAAAGTAGTGCACTATATAGGGAATAGGGCTCTGGTCTAAAGTAGTGCACTATATAGGGAATAGGGCTCTGGTCTAAAGTAGTGCACTATATAGGGAATAGGGCTCTGGTCTAAAGTAGTACACTAGATAGGGAATAGGGCTCTGGTCTAAAGTAGTGCACTATATAGGGAATAGGGCTCTGGTCTAAAGTAGTGCACTATATAGGGAATAGGGCTCTGGTCTAAAGTAGTGCAATACATAGGGAATAGGGTGCCATATGGGAGTTACTATATCAGTCACAACACAGTATAAAGTTGGGTCAAATTGAGGTGTTGATGTTGGTCAGCACTCACCTGGAGAGAGAGGTAGGACGTCGAGGGTTCTAGGAGACAGCGAGGGAGAAGACACTGCAAGGACACAGTACGTCAGGTAACACACGCAGGCACACAGACTCACAGACACACAGAGTCACAGAGTCACGGACACACAGAGTCACGGACACACAGACTCACGGACACACAGAGTCACAGAGTCCCAGACACACAGAGTCACGGACACACAGACTCACGGACACACAGAGTCACGGACACACAGAGTCACAGAGTAACAGGCACACAACACAGAGTCACGGAAACACAGAGTCACGGACACACGGAGTCACGGACACGCAGAGTCACGGAGTCACGGACACACAGAGTCACGGACACACAGACTCACAGAGTCACGGACACACAGAGTCACAGAGTCACGGACACACAGAGTCACAGAGTCACGGACACACAGACTCACAGACTCACGGACACACAGACTCACGGGGACACACGGACTCACATGTTCCTCCACTGTTGGAGCTAGAAACAGAAGCATTTTGCTCCACTGTTGGAGCTAGAAACAGAAGCATTTTGCTCCACTGTTGGAGCTAGAAACAGGAGCATTTTGCTCCACTGTTGGAGCTAGAAACAGAAGCATTTTGCTCCACTGTTGGAGCTAGAAACAGAAGCTTTTTGCTCCACTGTTGGAGCTAGAAACAGGAGCATTTTGCTCCACTGTTGGAGCTAGAAACAGAAGCATTTTGCTCCACTGTTGGAGCTAGAAACAGAAGCATTTTGCTCCACTGTTGGAGCTAGAAACAGAAGCATTTTGCTCCACTGCAGGAGCTAGAAACAGAAGCATTTTGCTAAACTTTGTACGCTACCAATGAACTTTGATTTGACTCACAGACACACACACACTCACTCAGTATGTAGGTGGGAGGTCTTGAGAAGCCGAAAACAGGGGCTTGAACCAGCTGCAGCTCTGAGCCATCTGTAAGGACACAGAGCACAGGTTACTCTCTCACACACAGAACACAGGTTACTCTCTCACACACAGAGCACAGGTTACTCTCTCACACACAGAGCACAGGTTACTCTCTCACACACAGAGCACAGGTTACTCTCTCACACACAGAACACAGGTTACTCTCTCACACACAGAGCACAGGTCTCTCTCTCTCTCTCTCTCTCTCTCTCTCTCTCTCTCTCTCTCTCTCTCTCTCTCTCTCTCTCTCTCTCTCTCTCTCCCTCCCTCCCTCCCTCCCTCCCTCCCTCTCTCCCTCTCTCCCTCTCTCCCTCCCTCCCTCCCTCCCTACAGATGGACTATATGAAACATCTCCATTGAAAGTACTTTATGAGTCCAGCATTAACTCTTCATGTGTCTGGGGAAACCAGCACATACCACCATCATCATCACACTTACTGCTACACGAAGAGACGAAAGTAGCAGTCCCAAACCCAGGAATGTAAAGGAGAGAAGGAGCGATCTGGACAAATCTGGGAGGAGGAGGAGAGAGAGTCACGGCCGAGAGGGGAGGAGAACCAGCACAACCTACAGAGAACACAAAAAATATATATTCAGTTTGATTAATTCAGTTCCATTTTAAAAACAAGCCAAGAACATCAATACCTAAACTAAAGGTTAGACTTTATCACTTCTGAACCCCACGTTCCTCTATACCAGTCTCTCAGCCACACTACCTCACTGTAGAGGAACTGAACCCCACGTTCCCTTTATACCAGTCTCTCAGCCACACTACCTCACTGTAGAGGAACTGAACCCCACGTTCCCTTTATACCAGTCTCTCAGCCACACTACCTCACTGTAGAGGAACTGAACCCCACGTTCCTCTATACCAGTCTCTCAGCCACACTACCTCACTGTAGAGGAACTGAACCCCACGTTCCCTTTATACCAGTCTCTCAGCCACACTACCTCACTGTAGAGGAACTGAACCCCACGTTCCTCTATACCAGTCTCTCAGCCACACTACCTCACTGTAGAGGAACTGAACCCCACGTTCCTTTATACCAGTCTCTCAGCCACACTACCTCACTGTAGAGGAACTGAACCCCACGTTCCCTTTATACCAGTCTCTCAGCCACACTACCTCACTGTAGAGGAACTGAACCCCACGTTCCCTTTATACCAGTCTCTCAGCCACACTACCTCACTGTAGAGGAACTGAACCCCACGTTCCTCTATACCAGTCTCTCAGCCACACTACCTCACTGTAGAGGAACTGAACCCCACGTTCCCTTTATACCAGTCTCTCAGCCACACTACCTCACTGTAGAGGAACTGAACCCCACGTTCCCTTTATACCAGTCTCTCAGCCACACTACCTCACTGTAGAGGAACTGAACCCCACGTTCCCTTTATACCAGTCTCTCAGCCACACTACCTCACTGTAGAGGAACTGAACCCCACGTTCCTCTATACCAGTCTCTCAGCCACACTACCTCACTGTAGAGGAACTGAACCCCACGTTCCTCTATACCAGTCTCTCAGCCACACTACCTCACTGTAGAGGAACTGAACCCCACGTTCCCTTTATACCAGTCTCTCAGCCACACTACCTCACTGTAGAGGAACTGAACCCCACGTTCCCTTTATACCAGTCTCTCAGCCACACTACCTCACTGTAGAGGAACTGAACCCCACGTTCCTCTATACCAGTCTCTCAGCCACACTACCTCACTGTAGAGGAACTGAACCCCACGTTCCTCTATACCAGTCTCTCAGCCACACTACCTCACTGTAGAGGAACTGAACCCCACGTTCCTCTATACCAGTCTCTCAGCCACACTACCTCACTGTAGAGGAACTGAACCCCACGTTCCCTTTATACCAGTCTCTCAGCCACACTACCTCACTGTAGAGGAACTGAAGTAAAGACAGTCGGGGCCCGGGTCCCCGCACCAGAGGCGCCACCAAAATGGGATGAGCCAGAGGTGGATCGGGGGCCACGTCCCGCACCAGAGACGCCACTGCGGATAGATGCCCACCCAGACCCTCCCCTGTAGGTTCAGGTTTTGCGGCCGGAGTCCGCACTTTTGGGTGGCTGTCACGTCCTGACCTTAGAGAGCCTTTTGGTTTGGTCAGGGTGTGTACACTACAGGGATAAGAGAGAGTGATGGTGTGTACACTACAGGGATAAGAGAGAGTGATGGTGTGCCCACTACAGGGATAAGAGAGAGTGATGGAGTGCACACTACAGGGATAAGAGAGAGTGATGGAGTGCCCACTACAGGGATAAGAGAGAGTGATGGAGTGTACACTACAGGGATAAGAGAGAGTGATGGTGTGCCCACTACAGGGATAAGGGAGAGTGATGGAGTGTACACTACAGGGATAAGAGAGAGTGATGGAGTGTACACTACAGGGATAAGAGAGAGTGATGGAGTGTACACTACAGGGATAAGAGAGAGTGATGGTGTTCCCACTACAGGGATAAGGGAGAGTGATGGAGTGTACACTACAGGGATAAGAGAGAGTGATGGAGTGTACACTACAGGGATAAGAGAGAGTGATGGAGTGTACACTACAGGGATAAGAGAGAGTGATGGTGTGCCCACTACAGGGATAAGAGAGAGTGATGGTGTGCCCACTACAGGGATAAGAGAGAGTGATGGAGTGTACACTACAGGGATAAGAGAGAGTGATGGAGTGTACACTACAGGGATAAGAGAGAGTGATGGAGTGCACACTACAGGGATAAGAGAGAGTGATGGTGTGCCCACTACAGGGATAAGAGAGAGTGATGGAGTGTACACTACAGGGATAAGAGAGAGTGATGGAGTGCACACTACAGGGATAAGAGAGAGTGATGGAGTGTACACTACAGGGATAAGAGAGAGTTATGGAGTGCACACTACAGGGATAAGAGAGAGTGATGGAGTGTACACTTCAGGGATAAGAGAGAGTGATGGAGTGTACACTACAGGGATAAGAGAGAGTGATGGAGTGTACACTACAGGGATAAGAGAGAGTGATGGAGTGTACACTACAGGGATAAGAAAGAGTGATGGTGTGCCCACTACAGGGATAAGAGAGAGTGATTGAGTGCACACTACAGGGATAAGAGAGAGTGATGGAGTGTACACTATAGGGATAAGAGAGAGTGATGGAGTGTACACTACAGGGATAAGAGAGAGTGATGGAGTGCACACTACAGGGATAAGAGAGAGTGATGGAGTGTACACTTCAGGGATAAGAGAGAGTGATGGAGTGTACACTACAGGGATAAGAGAGAGTGATGGAGTGTACACTACAGGGATAAGAGAGAGTGATGGAGTGTACACTACAGGGATAAGAGAGAGTGATGGAGTGCACACTTCAGGGATAAGAGAGAGTGATGGAGTGCACACTACAGGGATAAGAGAGAGTGAAAGAGTGTACACTACAGGGATAAGAGAGAGTGAAAGAGTGTACACTACAGGGATAAGAGAGAGTGAAAGAGTGTACACTACAGGGATAAGAGAGAGTGAAAGAGTGTACACTACAGGGATAAGAGAGAGTGAAAGAGTGTACACTACAGGGATAAGAGAGAGTGGAAGAGTGTACACTACAGGGATAAGAGAGAGTGAAAGAGTGTACACTTCAGGGATAAGATAGAGTGATGGAGTGCACACTACAGGGTTAAGGGAGAGTGATGGATTGTACACTACAGGGATAAGAGAGAGTGATGGAGTGTACACTACAGGGATAAGAGAGAGTGATGGAGTGCACACTACAGGGATAAGAGAGAGTGATGGAGTGTACACTACAGGGATAAGGGAGAGTGATGGAGTGCACACTACAGGGATAAGAGAGAGTGATGGAGTGCACACTACAGGGATAAGAGAGAGTGATGGAGTGCACACTACAGGGATAAGAGAGAGTGATGGAGTGCACACTACAGGGATAAGAGAGAGTGATGGAGTGCACACTACAGGGATAAGAGAGAGTGATGGAGTGTACACTTCAGGGATAAGAGAGAGTGATGGAGTGTACACTACAGGGATAAGAGAGAGTGATGGAGTGTACACTACAGGGATAAGAGAGAGTGATGGAGTGCACACTACAGGGATAAGAGAGAGTGATGGAGTGCACACTACAGGGATAAGAGAGAGTAATGGAGTGCACACTACAGGGATAAGAGAGAGTGATGGAGTGTACACTACAGGGATAAGAGAGAGTGATGGTGTACCCACTACAGGGATAAGAGAGAGTGATGGAGTGTAAACTACAGGGATAAGAGAGAGTGATGGAGTGTACACTACATTGATAAGAGAGAGTGATGGAGTGTACACTACAGGGATAAGAGAGAGTGATGGAGTGTACACTACAGGGATAAGAGAGAGTGATGGAGTGTACACTACAGGGATAAGAGAGAGTGATGGAGTGTACACTACAGGGATAAGAGAGAGTGATGGAGTGCACACTACAGGGATAAGAGAGAGTGATGGAGTGTACACTACAGGGATAAGAGAGAGTGATGGAGTGCACACTACAGGGATAAGAGAGAGTGATGGAGTGTACACTACAGGGATAAGAGAGAGTTATGGAGTGCACACTACAGGGATAAGAGAGAGTGATGGAGTGTACACTTCAGGGATAAGAGAGAGTGATGGAGTGTACACTACAGGGATAAGAGAGAGTGATGGAGTGTACACTACAGGGATAAGAGAGAGTGATGGAGTGTACACTACAGGGATAAGAGAGAGTGATGGTGTGCCCACTACAGGGATAAGAGAGAGTGATGGAGTGCACACTACAGGGATAAGAGAGAGTGATGGAGTGTACACTACAGGGATAAGAGAGAGTGATGGAGTGTACACTACAGGGATAAGAGAGAGTGATGGAGTGCACACTACAGGGATAAGAGAGAGTGATGGAGTGTACACTTCAGGGATAAGAGAGAGTGATGGAGTGTACACTACAGGGATAAGAGAGAGTGATGGAGTGTACACTACAGGGATAAGAGAGAGTGATGGAGTGTACACTACAGGGATAAGAGAGAGTGATGGAGTGCACACTTCAGGGATAAGAGAGAGTGATGGAGTGCACACTACAGGGATAAGAGAGAGTGAAAGAGTGTACACTACAGGGATAAGAGAGAGTGAAAGAGTGTACACTACAGGGATAAGAGAGAGTGAAAGAGTGTACACTACAGGGATAAGAGAGAGTGAAAGAGTGTACACTACAGGGATAAGAGAGAGTGAAAGAGTGTACACTACAGGGATAAGAGAGAGTGGAAGAGTGTACACTACAGGGATAAGAGAGAGTGAAAGAGTGTACACTTCAGGGATAAGATAGAGTGATGGAGTGCACACTACAGGGTTAAGGGAGAGTGATGGATTGTACACTACAGGGATAAGAGAGAGTGATGGAGTGTACACTACAGGGATAAGAGAGAGTAATGGAGTGCACACTACAGGGATAAGAGAGAGTGATGGAGTGTACACTACAGGGATAAGGGAGAGTGATGGAGTGCACACTACAGGGATAAGAGAGAGTGATGGAGTGCACACTACAGGGATAAGAGAGAGTGATGGAGTGCACACTACAGGGATAAGAGAGAGTGATGGAGTGTACACTTCAGGGATAAGAGAGAGTGATGGAGTGTACACTACAGGGATAAGAGAGAGTGATGGAGTGTACACTACAGGGATAAGAGAGAGTGATGGAGTGCACACTACAGGGATAAGAGAGAGTGATGGAGTGCACACTACAGGGATAAGAGAGAGTAATGGAGTGCACACTACAGGGATAAGAGAGAGTGATGGAGTGTACACTACAGGGATAAGAGAGAGTGATGGTGTACCCACTACAGGGATAAGAGAGAGTGATGGAGTGTAAACTACAGGGATAAGAGAGAGTGATGGAGTGTACACTACAGGGATAAGAGAGAGTGATGGAGTGTACACTACAGGGATAAGAGAGAGTGATGGAGTGTACACTACAGGGATAAGAGAGAGTGATGGAGTGTACACTACAGGGATAAGAGAGAGTGATGGAGTGTACACTACAGGGATAAGAGAGAGTGATGGAGTGCACACTACAGGGATAAGAGAGAGTGATGGAGTGCACACTACAGGGATAAGAGAGAGTGATGGAGTGCACACTACAGGGATAAGAGAGAGTGATGGAGTGCACACTACAGGGATAAGAGAGAGTGATGGAGTGTACACTACAGGGATAAGAGAGAGTGATGGTGTGCACACTACAGGGATAAGAGAGAGTGATGGAGTGTACACTACAGGGATAAGAGAGAGTGATGGTGTGCCCACTACAGGGATAAGAGAGAGTGATGGAGTGTACACTACAGGGATAAGAGAGAGTGATGGAGTGCACACTACAGGGATAAGAGAGAGTGATGGAGTGTACACTACAGGGATAAGAGAGATTGATGGAGTGTACACTACAGGGATAAGAGAGAGTGATGGAGTGCACACTACAGGGATAAGAGAGAGTGATGGAGTGCACACTACAGGGATAAGAGAGAGTGATGGAGTGTACACTACAGGGATAAGAGAGAGTGATGGATTGTACACTACAGGGACAAGAGAGAGTTATGGAGTGTACACTACAGGGATAAGAGAGAGTGATGGAGTGTACACTACAGGGATAAGAGAGAGTGATGGAGTGTACACTACAGGGATAAGAGAGAGTGATGGAGTGTACACTACAGGGATAAGAGAGAGTGATGGAGTGTACACTACAGGGATAAGAGAGAGTGATGGAGTGCACACTACAGGGATAAGAGAGAGTGATGGAGTGTACACTACAGGGATAAGAGAGAGTGATGGAGTGTAGACTACAGGGATAAGAGAGAGTGATGGAGTGTACACTACAGGGATAAGAGAGAGTGATGGAGTGTACACTACAGGGATAAGAGAGAGTGATGGAGTGCACACTACAGGGATAAGAGAGAGTGATGGAGTGTACACTACAGGGATAAGAGAGAGTGATGGAGTGTACACTACAGGGATAAGAGAGAGTGATGGAGTGTACACTACAGGGATAAGAGAGAGTGATGGAGTGCACACTTCATGGATAAGAGAGAGTGATGGAGTGCACACTACAGGGATAAGAGAGAGTGAAAGAGTGTACACTACAGGGATAAGAGAGAGTGAAAGAGTGTACACTAAAGGGATAAGAGAGAGTGAAAGAGTGTACACTACAGGTATAAGAGAGAGTGAAAGAGTGTACACTACAGGGATAAGAGCGAGTGAAAGAGTGTACACTACAGGGATAAGGGAGAGTGGAAGAGTGTACACTTCAGGGATAAGAGAGAGTGATGGAGTGCACACTACAGGGATAAGGGAGAGTGATGGAGTGTACACTACAGGGATAAGAGAGAGTGATGGAGTGTACACTACAGGGATAAGAGAGAGTGATGGAGTTCACACTACAGGGATAAGAGAGAGTGATGGAGTGTACACTACAGGGATAAGGGAGAGTGATGGAGTGCACACTACAGGGATAAGAGCGAGTGATGGAGTGCACACTACAGGGATAAGAGAGAGTGATGGAGTGCACACTACAGGGATAACAGAGAGTGATGGAGTGCACACTACAGGGATAAGAGAGAGTGATGGAGTGCACACTACAGGGATAAGAGAGAGTGATGGAGTGCACACTACAGGGATAAGAGAGAGTGATGGAGTGTACACTTCAGGGATAAGAGAGAGTGATGGAGTGTACACTACAGGGATAAGAGAGAGTGATGGAGTGTACACTACAGGGATAAGAGAGAGTGATGGAGTGCACACTACAGGGATAAGAGAGAGTGATGGAGTGCACACTACAGGGATAAGAGAGAGTGATGGAGTGCACACTACAGGGATAAGAGAGAGTGATGGAGTGTACACTACAGGGATAAGAGAGAGTGATGGTGTGCCCACTACAGGGATAAGAGAGAGTGATGGAGTGTACACTACAGGGATAAGAGAGAGTGATGGAGTGTACACTACAGGGATAAGAGAGAGTGATGGAGTGTACACTACAGGGATAAGAGAGAGTGATGGAGTGTACACTACAGGGATAAGAGAGAGTGATGGAGTGTACACTACAGGGATAAGAGAGAGTGATGGAGTGTACACTACAGGGATAAGAGAGAGTGATGGAGTGCACACTACAGGGATAAGAGAGAGTGATGGAGTGCACACTACAGGGATAAGAGAGAGTGATGGAGTGCACACTACAGGGATAAGAGAGAGTGATGGAGTGCACACTACAGGGATAAGAGAGAGTGATGGAGTGTACACTACAGGGATAAGAGAGAGTGATGGTGTGCACACTACAGGGATAAGAGAGAGTGATGGAGTGCACACTACAGGGATAAGAGAGAGTGATGGAGTGTACACTACAGGGATAAGAGAGAGTGATGGAGTGTACACTACAGGGATAAGAGAGAGTGAAGGAGTGTACACTTCAGGGATAAGAGAGAGTGATGGAGTGTACACTACAGGGATAAGAGAGAGTGATGAGGTGTACACTACAGGGATAAGAGAGAGTGATGGAGTGTACACTACAGGGATAAGAGAGAGTGATGGAGTGCACACTACAGGGATAAGAGAGAGTGATGGAGTGTACACTACAGGGATAAGAGAGAGTGATGGAGTGTACACTACAGGGATAAGAGAGAGTGATGAGGTGTACACTACAGGGATAAGAGAGAGTGATGGAGTGTACACTACAGGGATAAGAGAGAGTGATGGAGTGTACACTTCAGGGATAAGGGAGAGTGAAAGAGTGTACACTTCAGGGATAAGGGAGAAGGTAGAAACAGAGTTGGTTCTTACCTCTGATGGGAGAGTCTGTCTGAGTCTCTCTCTTCCTCTGTCCGTCACCAGGCTCTGTCGCTCTCCTCTTCCTCTGTCCGTCACCAGCCTCTGCCGCTCTCCTCTTCGCTCTCTTCCTCTGTCTGTCACCAGGCTCTGTCGATCTCCTCTTCCTCTGTCCGTCACCAGCCTCTGTCGATCCCCTCTTCCTCTGTCCGTCACCAAGCTCTGTCTCTCTCTTCCTCTGTCCGTCACCAAGCTCTGTCAGGGACAACATCACAGAGGACACTGTTGTTTCAATCAACCAATCAACCAACTGTTGCTGACGTCATACCTCTATATGAGAGGGCCGTTGTGAGTGCAGGCTTCTGCTACGGCCAAGCAGAAACAACAGCTTATTTAAGTCTTTAATAAGTCAAGCAGAAACAACAGCTTATTTAAGTCTTTAATAAGCCAAGCAGAAACAACAGCTTATTTAAGTCTTTAATAAGTCAAGCAGAAACAACAGCTTATTTAAGTCTTTAATAAGTCAAGCAGAAACAACAGCTTATTTAAGTCTTTAATAAGTCAAGCAGAAACAACAGCTTATTTTAGTCTTTAATAAGTCAAGCAGAAACAACAGCTTATTTAAGTCTTTAATAAGCCAAGCAGAAACAACAGCTTATTTAAGTCTTTAATAAGCCAAGCAGAAACAACAGCTTATTTAAGTCTTTAATAAGTCAAGCAGAAACAACAGCTTATTTAAGTCTTTAATAAGTCAAGCAGAAACAACAGCTTATTTAAGTCTTTAATAAGTCAAGCAGAAACAACAGCTTATTTAACCAGGTAGTCTAGTTGAGAACAATTTCTCATTTACAACTGCGACCTGGCCAAGATAAAGCAAAGCAGTGTGACACAAACAACAACACAGAGTTACACATGGAGTAAAACAAACATACAGTCAATAGTACAGTATAAACAAGTCTATATACGATGTGAGCAAATGAGGTGAGAAGGGAGGTAAAGGCAAAAAAGGCCATGGTGGCAAAGTAAATACAATATAGCAAGTAAAACACTGGAATGGGAGATTTGCAATGGAAGAATGTGCAAAGTAGAAATAAAAATAATGGGGTGCAAAGGAGCAAAATAAATAAATAAATGAAATACAGTAGGGAAAGAGGTAGTTGTTTGGGCTAAATTATAGGTGGGCTGTGTACAGGTGCAGTAATCTGTGAGCTGCTCTGACAGCTGGTGCTTAAAGCTAGTGAGGGAGATAAGTGTTTCCAGTTTCAGAGATTTTTGTAGTTCGTTCCAGTCATTGGCAGCAGAGAACTCGAAGGAGAGGCGGCCAAAGGGAAAATTGGTTTTGGGGGTGACTAGAGAGATATACCTGCTGTAGCGTGTGCTACAGGTGGGAGATGCTATGGTGACCAGCGAGCTGAGATAAGGGGGGACTTTACCTAGCAGGGTCTTGTAGATTACCTGGAGCCAGTGAGTTTGGCGACGAGTAAGAAGCGAGGGCCAGCCAACGAGAGCGTACAGGTCACAGTGGTGGGTAGTATACGGGGCTTTGGTGACAAAACGGATGGCACTGTGATAGACTGCATCCAATTTGTTGAGTAGAGTGTTGGAGGCTATTTTGTAAATGACATCGCCGAAGTCGAGGATCGGTAGGATAGTCAGTTTTACGAGGTTATGTTTGGCAGCATGAGTGAAGGAGGCTTTGTTGCGAAATAGGAAGCCAATTCTAGATTTAATTTTGGATTGGAGATGCTTAATGTGAGTCTGGGAAGGAGAGTTTACAGTCTAACCAGACACCTAGGTATTTGTAGTTGTCTACGTATTCTAAGTCAGAACCGTCCAGAGTAGTGATGCTAGTCGGGCGGCCGGGTGCGGGCAGTGATCGGTTGAAGAGCATGCATTTAGTTTTACTTGCATTTAAGAGCTGTTAGAGGCCATGGAAGGAGAGTTGTATGGCATTGAAGCTCGTCTGGAGGTTAGTTATCACAGTGTCCAAAGAAAGGCCAGAAGTATACAGAAGGGTGTTGTCTGCATAGAGGTGGATCAGAGACTCACCAGCAGCAAGAACGACATCATTGATGTATACAGAGAAGAGAGTCGGTCCAAGAATTGAACCCTGTGGTACCCCCATAGAGACTGCCAGAGGTCCGGACAACAGGCCCTCCAATTTGACACACTGAACTCTATCAGAGAAGAAGTTGGTGAACCAGGCGAGGCAATCATTGTCGAGTCTGCCGATGAGGATGTGGTGATTGACAGAGTCGAAAGCCTTGGCCAGGTCAATGAATACGGCTGCACAGTATTGTTTCTTATCGATGGTGGTTAAGATATCGTTTAGGACCTTGAGCGTGGCTGAGGTGCACCCATGACCAGCTCTGAAACAAGATTGCATAGCGGAGAAGGTATGGTGGGATTCAAAATGGTCGGTAATCTGTTTGTTGACTTGGCTTTCAAAGACCTTAGAAAGGCAGGGTAGGATAAATATAGTTCTGTATCAGTTTGGGTCGAGAGTGTGTCCCCCTTTGAAGAGGGGGATGACCGCGGCAGCTTTCCAATCTTTGGGGATCTCAGACAATGTGAAAGAGAGGTTGACCAGGCTAGTAATAGGGGTGGCAACAATTTCAGCAGATAATTTTAGAAAGAAAGGGTCCAGATTGTCTAGCTCGGCTGATTTGTAGGGGTCCAGATGTTGCAGCTCTTTCAGAACATCAGCTGAACGGATTTGGGAGAAGGAGAAATGGGGAAGGCTTGGGCGAGTTGCTGTGGGGGGTGCAGTGCTGTTGACCGGGGTAGGGGTAGCCAGGTGGAAAGCATGGCCAGCCGTAGAAAAATGCTTATTGAAATTCTCAATTATGGTGGATTTATCAGTGGTGAAAGTGTTTCCTAGTCTCAGTGCAGTGGGCAGCTGGGAGGAGGTGCTCCCATGGACTTTACAGTGTCCCAGAACTTTTTTGAGTTTGTGTTGCAGGAAGCAAATTTCTGCTTGAAAAAGCTAGCCTTGGCTTCTCTAACTGCCTGTGTATAATGGTTTCTAGCTTCCCTGAACAGCTGCATATCACGGGGGCTGTTCGATGCTAATGCAGAACGCCATAGGATGTTTTTTGTGCTGGTTAAGGGCAGTCAGGTCTGGAGAGAACCAAGGGCTATATCTGTTCCTGGTTCTAACTTTCTTGAATGGGCATGCTTATTTAAGATGGTGAGGAAGGCATTTAAAAATGATAATAATAATAATAATAATAATAATTATAATAATAATAATAATAATAATAATAATGATAATGATAATAATAATAATAATAATAATAATAATAATAATAATAATAATGATAATAATAATAATAATAATTATAATAATAATAATAATAATAATGATAATAATGATAATAATAATAATAATAATAATAATAATAATTATAATGATAATAATAATAATTATAATAATAATAATAATGATAATGATAATAATAATGATAATAATAATAATAATAATAATAATGATAATAATAATAATAATAATAATAATAATAATAATGATAATAATAATTATAATAATAATAATAATAATGATAATAATAATAATTATAATAATAATAATAATGATAATAATGATAATAATAATAATTATAATAATAATAATAATAATAATAATGATAATAATAATTATAATAATAATAATAATAATAATAATGATAATAATAATAATAATAATTATAATAATAATAATAATGATAATGATAATAATAATGATAATAATAATGATAATAATAAGTCAAGCAGCAACAACAGTTTATTAAAGTCTTTAATACGCCAAGCCATTTATATCTGAATGAGGCGCGTTTACCTCTCTGTGTCTCGCAGTTCTGTTTCTGGTCGCCTGGCTCGGCCACAGCTGTCGGCATGGCAACCTCACCTACACACCACACCAGACAGAGGAAGTGAAAGAGTTAACTCTGGGACCTGGCGTCACCGGGTATAGAAACACAACCGCTAGAACAGACAGATGGCGTCACCAGGTATAGAAACAAAACCACTAGAACAGACAGATGGTATCATAGAAACACAACCGCTAGAACAGACAGATGGCATCACCGGGTATAGAAACAAAGCCACTAGAACAGACAGATGGTATCATAGAAACACAACCGCTAGAACAGACAGATGGCATCACCGGGTATAGAAACAAAACCACTAGAACAGACAGATGGCATCATAGAAACACAACCACTAGAACAGACAGATGGCGTCACCGGTTATAGAAAGACAACCACTAGAACAGACAGACGGCATCATAGAAACACAACCACTAGAACAGACAGATGGCATCATAGAAACACAACCACTAGAACAGACAGACGGCATCACCGGGTATAGAAACACAACCACTAGAACAGACAGACGGCATCATAGAAACACAACCACTAGAACAGACAGACGGCATCATAGAAACACACCCACTAGAACAGACAGACAGCATCATAGAAACACAACCACTAGAACAGACAGACGGTATCATAGAAACAAAACCACTAGAACAGACAGACGGCATCATAGAAACACACCCACTAGAACAGACAGACGGCATCACCAGGTATAGAAACACAACCACTAGAACAGACAGATGGTATCATAGAAACACAACCGCTAGAACAGACAGATGGCATCACCGGGTATAGAAACAAAACCACTAAAACAGACAGATGGCATCATAGAAACACAACCACTAGAACAGACAGATGGCGTCACCGGTTATAGAAAGACAACCACTAGAACAGACAGACGGCATCATAGAAACACAACCACTAGAACAGACAGACGGCATCATAGAAACACACCCACTAGAACAGACAGACGGCATCACCAGGTATAGAAACACAACCACTAGAACAGACAGACGGCATCACCAGGTATAGAAACACACCCACTAGAACAGACAGACGGCATCACCAGGTATAGAAACACAACCACTAGAACAGACAGATGGCGTCACCAGGTATAGAAACACAACCACTAGAACAGACAGACGGCATCATAGAAACACAACCACTAGAACAGACAGACGGCATCATAGAAACACAACAACTAGAAGCACCTGTTCTAAACTCCTCACCAGTCTGTATGTCCACATTAAAGTGGAGCGACTCTGGGACCTCACCAGGTATAGAAACACAACGTCTAGAAGCACCTGTTTCTAAACTCCTCACCAGTCTGTATGTCCACATTAAAGTGGAGCGACTCTGGGACCTCACCAGGTATAGAAACACAACATCTAGAAGCACCTGTTTCTAAACTCCTTACCAGTCTGTATGTCCACAGTAAAGTCCAGGTCAAACAGCGCATCTGAAACGGGAGAAAAATGCTTTGAGTCAATCAGCCAGTCACTGTGTGTGTGTGTGTGTGTGTGTGTGTGTGTGTGTGTGTGTGTGTGTGTGTGTGTGTGTGTGTGTGTGTGTGTGTGTGTGTGTGTGTGTGTGTTTGTGTGTGTGTAACTTACCATTGAAGTCAAAAGGAAAATCCTCGTGTTCCAGAAAGCCATCCAGGTCTAATTCTGAGAAACAGGAACAAAACAGTCAAACAGCCAATCACCTTCCCTGGTTCTGACTAAACAGCCAATCACCTTCAATGGTCCTGACTAAACAGCCAATCACCTTCCCTAGTTCTGACTAAACAGCCAATCACCTTCGCAGGTTCTGACTAAACAGCCAATCACCTTCCCCGGCTGCGACTAAACAGCCAATCACCTTCCCTGGTTCTGACTAAACAGCCAATCACCTTCGCAGGTTCTGACTAAACAGCCAATCACCTTCCCCGGCTGCGACTAAACAGCCAATCACCTTCCCTGGTTCTGACTAAACAGCCAATCACCTTCCCTGGTTCTGACTAAACAGCCAATCACCTTCCCCGGCTGTGACTAAACAGCCAATCACCTTCCCTGGTTCTGACTAAACAGCCAATCACCTTCCCTGGTTCTGACTAAACAGCCAATCACCTTCCCCGGCTGTGACTAAACAGCCAATCACCTTCCCTGGTTCTGAATAAACAGCCAATCACCTTCCCTGGTTCTGACTAAACAGCCAATCACCTTCCCCAGTTGTGACTAAACAGCCAATCACTTTACCTGGCTGTGACTAAACAGCCAATCACCTCCCTGGCTGTGACTAAACAGGAAGTGAAGTGAATATTATAACTATATCCGTTCCCTCATGAAAGGTTCTTGGGGCGCCCGGAAAGACACCTTTCCAAGGTGAGCAGGACTATTAGGAGATGGAGACACAAACGAAGTCGGGAGAAAAGGAATATTGGGGCAGGGAGACAGGAAGGTGGATTTCTGGAGGAGGAATAGAGGAGGAGGAATATTGGGACAGGGAGACAGGAAGGTGGATTACTGGAGGAGGAATAGAGGAGGAGGAGGAATATTGGGACAGGGAGACAGGAAGGTGGATTTATCAGGAGGAGGAATAGAGGAGGAACAGGAATATTGGGACAGGGAGACAGGAAGGTGGATTACTGGAGGAGGAATAGAGGAGGAGGAGGAATATTGGGACAGGGAGACAGGAAGGTGGATTTCTGAAGGAGGAATAGAGGAGGAGGAGGAATATTGGGACAGGGAGACAGGAAGGTGGATTTATCAGGAGGAGGAATAGAGTGTTACGGTACAGAGTTGAGGGACTTAACGTCCTCTAATCATGTCCCTTCATCAACACTATGTCCTGTATAGAAGAACATTCCCCTTTATAGGACAGGGTTTGGCTGCAGGGGTTAACAGTGTGTGTTTGTGTGTGTGTGTGTGTGTGTGTGTGTGTGTGTGTGTGTGTGTGTGTGTGTGTGTGTGTGTGTGTGTGTGTGTTTGTGTGTGTGTGTGTGTGTGTGTGTGAGATATGTGGAACTAAACGTTTTGTAATGAACAGTTCTCCTTTATAGAACAGTGTTTGGCTGCAGGGGTTAACTGTGTGTGTGTGTGTGTGTGTGTGTGTGTGTGTAGTGTGTGTGTGTGTGTGTGTGTGTGTGTGTGTGTGTGTGTGTGTGTGTGTGTGTGTGTGTGTGTGTGTGTATGTGTGTGTGTGTGTGTGTGTGTGTGTGTGTGTGTGTGTGTGTGTGGAACTAAACGTTTTGTAATGAACAGTTCTCCTTTATAGAACAGTGTTTGGGGGGGACTGCTGCTGATTGGAGGACGGCTCATAACAATGGCTGGAACGGAGCGAATGGAATGGCATCAAACCACGGAAACCATGGGAACCATGCCTTTAATACCATTCCACCTCGTCCTCTCCAGCCATTACCACAAGCCCGTCCTCCCAAATTAAAGTGCCACCAACCTCCTGTGGTTTGGGTGCAGGGTTTGTGTGTGAGTGAGTTATCCATACGGAACCAAAAGTTTCTGAACATTGTCCTTTGTAGAACAGTGTTATGTTGCACAGTTACCTGGTAGCCCTATAACTACCAAGGTAATTGTTGCACGGTTACCTGGTAGCCATATAACTACCAAGGTAATTGTTGCACGGTTACCTGGTAGCCCTATAAACTACCAAGGTAATTGTTGCACGGTTACCTGGTAGCCCTATAACTACCAAGGTAATTGTTGCACGGTTACCTGGTAGCCCTATAACTACCAAGGTAATTGTTGCACGGTTACCTGGTAGCCCTTTAACTACCAAGGTAATTGTTGCACAGTTACCTGGTAGCCCTATAACTACCAAGGTAATTGTTGCACGGTTACCTGGTAGCCCTATAACTACCAAGGTAATTGTTGCACGGTTACCTGGTAGCCCTATAACTACCAAGGTAATTGTTGCACGGTTACCTGGTAGCCCTATAACTACCAAGGTAATTGTTGCACGGTTACCTGGTAGCCCTATAACTACCAAGGTAATTGTTGCACGGTTACCTGGTAGCCCTATAACTACCAAGGTAATTGTTGCACGGTTACCTGGTAGCCCTATAACTACCAAGGTAATTGTTGCACGGTTACCTGGTAGCCCTATAACTACCAAGGTAATTGTTGCATGGTTACCTGAGTCCTATAAACTACCAAGGTAATTGTTGCATGGTTACCTGAGTCCTATAAACTACCAAGGTAATTGTTGCATGGTTACCTGAGTCCTATAAACTACCAAGGTAATTGTTGCACGGTTACCTGAGTCCTATAAACTACCAAGGTAACTTTAGTCAACTCTTGAGTTAAATTCAGGATAACTGGTACCACAAAAGTGGTTCACCATTTAGCCAGGTGATGGCAACGAATCCTTCAGAAAAAACCTGCTCTGGGGACAGCTAACAGGGCTAACAGGTGTTGGTGATGAATCAGAATAGTTGGGTAACATAGATAAGATGTTAACAGAGCTAACAGGGCTAACAGAGCTAACAGAGCTAACAAAGCTAACAAAGCTAACAGGGTAACAGAGCTAACAAGGCTAACAGGGCTAACAGAGCTAACAGAGCTAACAAAGCTAACAGGGCTAACAGGGCTAACAGAGATAACAGGGCTAACAGGGCATAGAGATAACAGGGCTAACAGGGCTAACAGAGCTAACAGGGCTAACAGAGCTAACAGAGATAACAGGCTAGTCCAGGGTAACTATGTCTATGTAGATCAGTGTTTAGTCCAGGGTAACTATATATCTGTGTTAGTCCAGGGTAACTATATCTCTGTGTTAGTCCAGGGTAACTATATATCTGTAGAACAGTGTTTAGTCCAGGGTAACTATATCTCTGTGTTAGTCCAGGGTAACTATATATCTGTGTTAGTCCAGGGTAACTATATATCTGTGTTAGTCCAGGGTAACTATATCTCTGTGTTAGTCCAGGGTAACTATATCTCTGTAGATCAGTGTTTAGTCCAGGGTAATTATATCTCTGTGTTAGTCCAGGGTAATTATATCTCTGTGTTAGTCCAGGGTAACTATGTCTATGTAGAACAGTGTTTAGTCCAGGGTAATTATATCTCTGTGTTAGTCCAGGGTAACTATATATCTGTAGATCAGTGTTTAGTCCAGGGTAACTATATATCTGTGTTAGTCCAGGGTAACTATATCTCTGTGTTAGTCCAGGGTAACTATATCTCTGTGTTAGTCCAGGGTAACTATATCTCTGTAGATCCGTGTTTAGTCCAGGGTAACTATATCTCTGTGTTAGTCCAGGGTAACTATATCTCTGTGTTAGTCCAGGGTAACTATATCTCTGTGTTAGTCCAGGGTAACTATATCTCTGTAGATCCGTGTTTAGTCCAGGGTAATTATATCTCTGTGTTAGTCCAGGGTAACTATATCTCTGTGTTAGTCCAGGGTAACTATATATATGTAGAACAGTGTTTAGTCCAGGGTAACTATATCTCTGTGTTAGTCCAGGGTAATTATATCTCTGTGTTAGTCCAGGGTAACTATATCTCTGTGTTAGTCCAGGGTAACTATATCTCTGTGTTAGTCCAGGGTAACTATATATCTGTGTTAGTCCAGGGTAACTATATCTCTGTGTTAGTCCAGGGTAACTATATCTCTGTGTTAGTCCAGGGTAACTATATCTCTGTGTTAGTCCAGGGTAACTATATATCTGTGTTAGTCCAGGGTAACTATATCTCTGTGTTAGTCCAGGGTAACTATATCTCTGTAGATCCGTGTTTAGTCCAGGGTAACTATATCTCTGTGTTTAGTCCAGGGTAATTATATCTCTGTGTTAGTCCAGGGTAACTATATCTCTGTGTTAGTCCAGGGTAACTATATCTCTGTAGATCCGTGTTTAGTCCAGGGTAACTATATCTCTGTGTTAGTCCAGGGTAACTATATCTCTGTGTTAGTCCAGGGTAACTATATCTCTGTAGATCCGTGTTTAGTCCAGGGTAACTATATCTCTGTGTTAGTCCAGGGTAACTATATCTCTGTGTTAGTCCAGGGTAACTATATCTCTGTGTTAGTCCAGGGTAACTATATCTCTGTGTTTAGTCCAGGGTAACTATATCTCTGTGTTAGTCCAGGGTAACTATATCTATGTGTTAGTCCAGGGTTACCTGGCAGAAAGTCTTCAACCTCAGGTGTAAGGGAGGGGTGCAGATCCATGATGTCCATATCCTGCATCCTGGCACCTGTTGACCAAATCACATTGGATCACCATATACTACATCTATTGTACGCAGCAATCACGTGCCTAGGAACCAGATTTATGCTGTTAATACTGATGCGGGTTTGCCCTAGGAGGAAGTACACCGTGTGCAGCTCACCCCAGCTCACTAACATAAATAACATGAGAATGTCTACTTCTGATAAGTTTCCCAGTAAAGCAATGAAAACAAGCAAGCATCACAGAAAAGTGCTCAAAAATAGCCCACGTTAACCCACGTAGCTTTAAGAAACAAGGTTCATGAAATGAATAACTTGCTAGTAACAGATTACATTCATATTCTGACTATATCTGAAACTCTACTTAGACAACACCTTTAATGATACAGTGGTAGCAATACATGGTTATAACATTTACTAGAAAAGACAGGAATTCCAATGGTGGAGGTGTGGCTGTTTATATTCAAAACCGCATTCCTGTAAAGATTAGAGAGGATCTCATGTTAAATACTGTTGATGTAATAATGGCTACGGGTTCATCTGCCTCACCCAAAGCCCATTCTGGTGGGAAGCTGCTATAGACTACCAAGTGCTAACAGTCAGTATCTGGATAACGTGTGTGAAATGCTTGATAATATATGTGATATCAACTGAGAGTCAAAAATGTGGACACGTCTACTCATTCCAGGGTTTTTCTTTATTTTTTTAAACTATTTTCTACATTGTAGAAAGACATCAAAACTATGAAATAACACATATGGAATCATGTAGTAACCAAAAAAGGGTTTAAAAAAATTATAATATATTTGAGATACTTCAATATAGCCACCCTTTGCCTTGATGCCAGCTTTGCACCACTCTTGGCATTCTCTCAACGTAGGAAAACCAGTTCCAAAGGCTGGGCCTAATATAGTGTATGAGGTCATACAATATGTTTTGTAGTGATTCCCATGTTGTTGATGTAAAGAATGTTTGTTGGTCCGTGGTGTGTAATGAGAAGCAACCCAGACGTTGCACTTGACACATTTATGAAATTGCTTATCCCAGTTACTAATAGGCACACACCCGTTAAGAACATGACTTGTTGAAAAAAAACGTTAAAATCCCCTGTGGATTGATGAGGAGAGAGAGAAGAGAGAGGGATGAAGAGGAGAGAGAGAAGAGAGAGGGATGAAGAGGAGAGAGAGAAGAGAGAGGGATGGAGAGAGAGAAGAGAGGGGGATGAAGAGGAGAGAGAGAAGAGAGGGATGGGAGAGAGAAGAGAGGGGGATGAAGAGGAGAGAGAGAAGAGAGAGGGATGAAGAGGAGAGAAGAGAGAGGGATGAAGAGGAGAGATTTAAGAGAGAGGGATGAAGAGGAGAGAGAGAAGAGAGAGGGATGAAGAGGAGAGAGAGAAGAGAGAGGGATGAAGAGGAGAGAGAGAAGAGAGAGGGATGAAGAGGAGAGAGAGAAGAGAGGGATGGAGAGAGAGAAGAGAGGGGGATGAAGAGGAGAGAGAGAAGAGAGAGGGATGAAGAGGAGAGAGAGAAGAGAGAGGGATGAAGAGGAGAGATTTAAGAGAGAGGGATGAAGAGGAGAGAGAGAAGAGAGAGGGATGAAGAGGAGAGAGAGAAGAGAGAGGGATGAAGAGGAGAGAGAGAAGAGAGAGGGATGAAGAGGAGAGAGAGAAGAGAGAGGGATGAAGAGGAGAGAGAGAAGAGAGAGGGATGAAGAGGAGAGGGAGAAGAGAGAGGGATGAAGAGGAGAGGGAGAAGAGAGAGGGATGAAGAGGAGAGAGAGAAGAGAGAGGGATGAAGAGGAGAGAGAGAAGAGAGAGGGATGAAGAGGAGAGGGAGAAGAGTGAGGGATGAAGAGGAGAGAGAGAAGAGAGAGGGATGAAGAGGAGAGAGAGAAGAGAGAGGGATGAAGAGGAGAGAGAGAAGAGAGAGGGATGAAGAGGAGAGAGAGAAGAGAGGGGGATGAAGAGGAGAGAGAGGGATGAAGAGGAGAGAGAGAAGAGAGAGGGATGAAGAGGAGAGAGAGAAGAGAGAGGGATGAAGAGGAGAGGGAGAAGAGAGAGGGATGAAGAGGAGAGAGAGAAGAGAGAGGGATGAAGAGGAATTGAAAAATAGTAAATAAATATATAAATAGTATGGTTTGAGAGGGATGAAGATGTTATGGTTTGAGAGGGATGAGGATGTTATGGTTTGAGAGGGATGAGGCAAAAGGAATGGAAAATAAGTCTGGCTGCACAACCGATTGGCTAACGTACTGTCATGTGACCAAACTGAATAAAGAAGAAGAAGAAACTATGAAACAAAGGTCAAAGGTCATAAATAATGACAGTAAAAATCTTTGGAGCACCTTCAATGACATTTTGGGAAATAAGGCAAACTCAGCTCCGTCATTCATTGAATCAGATGGCTCATTCATTATAAAACCCACTGATATTGCCAAACTACCTCAAGGATTTTTTTTAAATTGGCAAGATAAGCAAACTTAGGCATGCTGACACGCCAGCAACAAACGCTGACACGACACATCGATTGTATATCTGACCATATTATGACAGACAAGAATTGTACTTTTGAGTTCCGTAAAGTCAGTGTGAAAGAGGTGAACAAAGTATTGACAATAAGGACAAGCCACCGAGGGTCTGACAATCTGGATGGAAAATGACTGAGGATAATCACGGACGATATTGCCCACTCCTATTTGCCACATCTTTAATTTAAGCCTGCTAGAAAGTGTGTGACCCCTCAGGCTTGAAGGGAAGCTAAAGTCATTCCACTACCTAAGAATAGTAAAGCACCTTTTACTGGCTCAAATAGCTGACCAATCAGCCTGTTACCACTTGTGTTTGACCAGATAAACTCATCAAAAAAATAAATGTCCTCTCACTGTCAACTGTGTTTATTTTCAGCAGACTTAATATGTGTAAATATTTGTATGAACATAACAAGATTCAACAACTGAGACATAAACTGAACAAGTTCCACAGAAATGTGACTAACAGAAATTGAATAATGTGTTGATTTAAAAAAAAAGATTGTGGGGGCTGTCTTGTTAGACTTCAATGCCACTTTTGACATTATCAATCATAGTCTGCTGCTGGAAAAACGTACGTGTTATGGCTTTACACCCCCCTGCTATGTTGTGGATAAAGAGTTACTTGTCTAACAGAACACAGAGGGTGTTCTTTAATGGAAGCCTCTCAAACATAATCCAGGTAGAATCAGGAATTCCCCAGGGCAGCTGTCTAGGCCCCTTGCTTTTTTCAATCTTTACTAATGACATGCCAGCCAGAGTTTCTATGTATGCGGATGACTCAACACTAGACAAGTCAGCTACGACAGCGACTGAAATGACTGCAACACTTAACAAACAGCTGCAGATAGTTTCAGAATGAATGTCAAGGAATAAGTTAGTCCTAAATATCTATAAACTAAAATGCATTGTATTTGGATCAAATCGTTCACTAAACCCTAAACCTCAACTAAATCTTGTAATGAATAACGTGGAAATGTACCAAGAATAGGTGACTAAACTGCTTGATGTAACACTGAAATATAAACTGTCATGGTCAAAACATACTGATACAACATTAGCTAAGATGGGGAGAAGTCTGTCCATAATAAAGTGCTGCTCTACCTTCTTAACACTATAAACAAGGCAGGTCCTACAGGCCCTAGTTTCTGCCTTCTTAAACAACACTATAAACAAGGCAGGTCCTATAGGCCCTAGTTTCTACCTTCTTAACAACACTATCAACAAGGCAGGTCCTACAGGCCCTAGTTTATGCCTTCTTAAACAACACTATCAACAAGGCAGGTCCTACAGGCCCTAGTTTCTACCTTCTTAACAACACTATCAACAAGGCAGGTCCTACAGGCCCTAGTTTTGTCGCACCTGGACTAATGTTCAGTCGTGTGGTCAGGTGCCACAAAAAAAGGGTTAAGGAAAATTGCAATTGTCTCAGAACAGGCTGGTCCTTGGATGTACACAGAGAGCTAATATTAATAATATGCATGTCAATCTCTCCTGGCACAAAGTGGAGGAGAGATTGGCTGCATCACTACTTGTATTTATGAGAGGTGTTGACATGTTGAAAGCACCGAGTTGTCTGTTTAAACAACTAGAACACACAGCTCAGACACCCCATTCATACCCCACAAGACATTCCACCAGAGGTCTCTTCACAGACCCCAAAGTCCAGAACAGACTATGGGGAGGTGCACAGTACTATATAGAGCCATGACTACATGGAACTCTATTCCACAGTACTACATAGAGCCATGAGTACATGGAACTCTATTCCACAGTACTACATAGAGCCACGACTACATGGAACTCTATTCCACAGTACTACATAGAGCCATGACTACATGGAACTCTATTCCACAGTACTACATAGAGCCATGACTACACGGAACTATATTCCACAGTACTACATAGAGCCATGACCACACGGAACTCTATTCCACAGTACTACATAGAGCCATGACTACATGGAACTCTATTCCACAGTACTACATAGAGCCATGACTACATGGAACTCTATTCCACAGTACTACATAGAGCCATGACTACATGGAACTCTATTCCACAGTACTACATAGAGCCATGACTACATGGAACTCTATTCCACAGTACTACATAGAGCCATGACTACATGGAACTCTATTCCACAGTACTACATAGAGCCATGACTACATGGAACTCTATTCCACAGTACTACATAGAGACATGACTACAGGTACCATCTACTGTATCTTGCCTATGCTTGCCTATGCTGCTCTGTACCATCACTCATTCATATATCCTTATGTACATATTCTTTATCCCCTTACACTGTGTACAAGACAGTAGTTTTGGAATTGTTAGTTAGATTACTTGTTGGTTATTACTGCATTGTCGGAACTAGAAGCACAAGCATTTCACTACACTCGCATTAACATCTGCTAACCATGTGTATGTGACAAATAAAATTTGATTTGGAGTCAGGACACCTGTTTAACGTCCCATCCGAAAAACGGCACCCTAGACAGGACGGTGTCACTGCCCTGGGGCATTTGGATATATATTTTTTAGACCAGAGGAAAGAGTGCCTCCTACTGGCCCTCCAACACCACTTTCAGCAGCATCTGGTCTCCCATCCAGGAACTGACCAGGACCAACCCTGCTTAGCTTCAGAAGCAAGCCAGCAGTGGTATGCAGGGTGGCATGATATATATGATATATAATGATGATATATACATCAATCAAGTGTTTAAACTCCACCAAAGAAACTAGATCATCATATTTTAAAATGTTTCAGGAAAGAACTCCAGGACCACGGAGCTAAGTAACTAAAACTATTCCTACCATGACCTGTTCAAATGAGAATGGGAACGTAATTTATATTTATTTTTCTGACCTGATTTTTTTTGAAGAACAGAGATAATATAGCATTTTACCCCAAATGACCTTATAAATCAGTGTATACCAGTGTTTAAGCCTACGCAAGGTCAATGACCACCAGCCAACAGCGCTGTAGAGATCACAATGATGTGTTAGACGTTTCTGATTTGTAAATGAACCTGAGGGCTGCATGATACACTGAATCAAGTGCTCTCAGGGTAGTGGTTGAGGCCTGCATATACAGTGGGGAGAACAAGTATTTGATACACTGAATCAAGTGCTCTCAGGGTAGTGGCTGAGGCCTGCATATATATATAACATAACTACAATCTAAAACTGCCAGTAATGTACAGTCGTGGCCAAAAGTTTACTCCAGTCCTCAGCAGTCCAATCCCTGTACCTTTTTCAGAATATCAGTCTGTCCGTGATGTTTTTCCTGGAGAGAAGTGGCTTCTTTGCTGCCCTTCTTGACACCAGGCCGTCCTCCAACAGTCTTCACCTCACTGTGCGTGCAGATGCACTCACACCTGCCTGCTGCCGTTCCTGAGCAAGCTCTGTACTGGTGATGCCCCAATCCCGCAGCTGAATCAACTTTAGGAGACGGTCCTGGCCCTTGCTGGACTTTCTTGGGCGCCCTGAAGCCTTCTTCACAACAATTGAACCGCTCTCCTTGAAGTTCTTGATGATCCGATAAATGGTTGATTTAGGTGCAATCTTACTGGCAGCAATATCCTTGCCTGTGAAGCCCTTTTTATGCAAAGCAATGATGATGGCACGTGTTTCCTTGCAGGTAACCATGGTTGACAGAGGAAGATCAATGATTCCAAGGTCCACCCTCCTTTAAAGCTTCCAGTCTGTTATTCAAACTCAATCAACACGACAGAGTGATCTCCAGCCTTGTCCTTGTGAACACTCACACCTGTGTTAATGAGAGAATCACTGACATGATGTCAGCTAGTCCTTTTGTGGCAGGGCTGAAATGCAGTGGAAATGTTTTTGGGGGGATTCGGTTCATTTGCATGGCAAAGAGGGACTTTGCAATTAATTGCAGTTCATCTGATCACTCTTCATAACATTCTAGAGTATATGCAAATTGCAATCATACAAACTGAGGCATCAGACTTTGTGAAAATTAATATTTGTGTCATTCTCAAAGCTTTTGGCCACGACTATACATCGTACCAGCTCCTTCCTGGCCTCAAAAGAAAAACAAGCCTTATGGCAGTAATAAAATCCTATTCTCAGTTTGAGCTTCCTTATCAAGTTCTCTACATGCACAGTGAATCTCAGCTTATCAACCCACACACCCAAATATTTGTACACTTTAACTCGCTCTATAGTATGTCCAGCTAATGCAGCAATGACATGATCGGTAACATGCCTGGCATTTGAAAATACCAAACATTTTGTTCTTACCCGAATACAGAATAAGCTTTAAAATCATACAGATTCTGTTGTATGATGTTTAAATGGTCTTTGGGCATTTTAAAAAAAGCTAAAGATAAACTACTACCACTAGAATAAAGAACAGATAAACTACTACCACTAGAATAAAGAACAGAACAACTACTACCACTAGAATAAAGAACAGATAAACTACTACCACTAGAATAAAGAACAGAACAACTACTACCACTAGAATAAAGAACAGAACAACTACTACCACTAGAATAAAGAACAGAACAACTACTACCACTAGAATAAAGAACAGAACAACTACTACCACTAGAATAAAGAACAGATAAACTACTACCACTAGAATAAAGAACAGAACAACTACTACCACTAGAATAAAGAACAGAACAACTACTACCACTAGAATAAAGATATAAATAAATAATAAAGTTTAAAATAAAGTAAGAAAGTATCATCTGCATAAAAAAATTAACATCCGCTGTTTTCAAATAAGATTCCCAATGTTGTTGACATACAAAAACAAAAAAAGTAGTGGGCCCAAAATAGAACCTTGCGGAACACCTAGAGCACCACCTCTATGGACGCAGATTTACAACCATCCGCCGTTACACATTCTGAACGATTCGATAGGTCGTGTATAAACAGAGCTAGAGCACGACCAGTAATTCCACAACATTTAAACCTTTGCGCTACGAACACAGCATGGTCCACGGTGTCAAATGCCTTCGACAAATCGATAAAGACGGACAACACAATGTAACTTTCTTATCAAGAGCACAGTGCTCACAGTCATTTAAAAACCTTCACCGTTGCTGAAACAGCTGCTGTTGGACAGAAAAACAAAACCTGATTTTACATTTCATTGAAGATGTTGTTTTCTTGGAAGTTTGGCCTTTGATCTGTTTACTAACTAAGGACTCCAGTACCTTTGAAGGTACAGACAATGTTGATACGGGTTAATAATAGTTGTCAAGTAGCGAAGGATCTCCACCTTTTCAGGAGAGGCAGTACAAAAGCAGATTTCCATAATGTGGGAAAATCTTTGACATCAAGCGTGAGGTTAAAAATACATGTTAAGGCGGGAGCAATGATGTCTGCAGCTACAGCTAGGTGTAGGAAGCACGGGGTCCAGGGTTACGGTCTCTAGCATCAGGACCTCTCAGTAAGGTGTTGGGTTGCGGTCTCTAGCATCAGGACCTCTCAGCTAGGTGTAGGAAGCACGGGGTCCAGGGTTACGGTCTCTAGCATCAGGACCTCTCAGCTAGGTGTAGGAAGCACGGGGTCCAGGGTTACGGTCTCTAGCATCAGGACCTCTCAGCTAGGTGTAGGAAGCACGGGGTCCAGGGTTACGGTCTCTAGCATCAGGGCCTCTCAGCTAGGTGTAGGAAACACGGGGTCCAGGGTTACGGTCTCTAGCATCAGGACCTCTCAGTAAGGTGTTGGGTTACGGTCTCTAGCATCAGGACCTCTCATTGGGTTATGGCCTCTAGCATCAGGGCCTCTCATTGGATTACGGTCTCTAGCATCAGGACCTCTCAATAAGGTGTTGGGTTACGGTCTCTAGCATCAGGGCCTCTCATTGGGTTACGGTCTCTAGCATCAGGGTCTCTCATTGGGTTACGGTCTCTAGCATCAAGGCCTCTCATTGGGTTACGGTCTCTAGCATCAGGACCTCTCATTGGGTTACGGTCTCTAGCATCAGGACCTCTCATTGGGTTACGGTCGAGATCGAGGGTCCCATAGGGCGGTGCAATATTGGCCCAGGGTCGTTCGGGTTAGGGGAGGGTTTGGTCGGGGTAGGCCATCATTGTAAAATAAGAATTTGTTCTTAACTGAAATTGTCTAGTTAAATAAAATAAAAAACTAAATTTCTAGAATTTTGAACAATATTCAACATTCTCAATGTTTTGTCCCATCTCTCTAAACATAATGTCTCTGGTCTCTGTCTGTCTGTCTGGTCTCTGTTTCTAAACATAATGTCTCTAGTCTCTGTCTGTCTGTCTGGTCTCTGTCTCTAAACATAATGTCTCTGGTCTCTGTCTGTCTGTCTGTCTGGTCTCTGTCTCTAAACATAATGTCTCTGGGCTCTGTCTGTTTACACTATAACTAGCCTATTGGGCTTCAGCAGGGACCCCAGAGCAGCATGTCCCGTCTCTCTCTAAACATAATAGTTGTTGATTTACTCTGTAACTAGCCTATGAGCTACCCACATCCTGGGGGGGGGGGGGGGGGGGGGGGGTGAGAGAATGATATTAAAACAGATCAGAAAGTAAAAGCATGGCCTAATTAATGAACTCCACGTCCCCCCCCCAACACACACACGTGTCACAGTTGTATTGCTCTTTGAAACATGTGGAGGGGGGGACGGGGACGGGGGACATGATACAAGTCCTACAGTAAAATAATAAATTCCAGATAACCTGCCAAACACAAATTAAACATTACAGAAGACAAGATTGCAACACACGGTAGTATTCCTTCTGAATAACAGAACGGAGAACAGCACCTACCGGGGGTCATTAGAGGACACCTGGTCATTCACTTTTTCTCGTTGCTGACTGGAATCCCCCCCAAACACCCCCAAAAAACCCGCATCAAATCACACGCCACATGCAATCATTTACAAACAAAAGTAATTGCGAAATTAAATTTGATTTACAAATATAAAAACAGTACAACTCTTAAATAAATAGTACAAAATAAGTTCACATTAATTGTCTTTTCAAAAAAATATATGTTTTTTTTTATTTCACCGGAGCAAGTGCGTCGGATAAAAACTACATTGAGGAGAAAAAGACCCCAAAAATCTCACCTGTCTGGCGGGCATCGAGAGTCTCCATCCCCTCGGTTAAAACGCAACAGCTTCCACCATATGATCCACTATATGATCCATGCATTAAAGCTATAGCTGTCCTTGAACGCTCCGTGCACTTTGTTGTGCCGTTTGTTGTGCGTCTGTCTGTTCGCGTCGCACCCACCGCATCGATTCACTTTTACTTTCGATAGGAATCTCATTGTGCGTCTATTCTCTACTCTCTCTCTCTCTCTGTCCCATTCGTTTCCACTGTTCTACAAACTTAAAGACAAGTGCTTTCATCACTCAGACCAAGGGGTGTATTTATTTAACCTTTATTTAACAAGGCAAGTCAGTTAAGAACACATTTTTTATTTTCAATGACGGCCTAGGAACAGTTAACTGCCTGTTCAGGGGCAGAACGACAGATTTGTCAGCTCGGGGATTTGAACTTGCAACCTTTCAGGTTACTAGTCCAACGCTAGGCTACCCTGCCGCCCCAATGGCTACAATCGGAAACAGGAGAGACTGTGGAACCCCACCAATGCCCGACTAACTAACTATTGGTAATGTTAAAGAGCTGATTATGTTGCAAGGACAAAAAAAAAGACAGGAGAAGACTCCCTCCATCTGTTTTTTTAGAGGAGGAAATTACATGGGAGTTTGGCTTCAGTCTAGCTGGGAAAGTACCAGCCATACCAACCGGTCTATCTGTGTGGCCATATGCCATACCAGTCTGATAGGCGCATACACACGCACAGGCGCAACATAAACAGATACCAGCCACGCCACTTACTTCACCATACCACACCCCCCCTCCCTCACGGAAATGCCCCTCTCATTCCTTTCACTGACATTGTAGCTGGCATGGTAATACCAGTTTGGTTACCAGGCGCTGACATAATCGCATCAAACGGACGCCGGACGCAAAACCCACACGCCAGTGTGTCCTCAAACGCTCTAACACAGAGCGTGACAAAACGGACGAGCTCCGTGTAAAATGCCCTCCGACATGTTACATTCAGCATTCCGACATGTTACGACCTGAAAAATGGAAACACGATCTATCATTTCTTCCGCAGCCATGCGGGGCAGTGTTGGCACCGGGTTCCTTGATCTGATCTATAACCTATTCATCAAAGTAGACTATTTTTTTTAAATATCTTTTTTTGTTGCATTGATAAACAAATGTAATCTCAGCGACTGTTCAGACAATAAAACCAAACAACAAGAATTCATCGAAAAAGGTATTTTGTTCAGAATAACTATTGATTTACAGGCTATTGTTCAATGGTAAAACCGGATGTAGTCAACAGTGATGAGTAAGACTGTGGGTACTTTGATTTTCTAAACTTTATGTTGTTATAGCCTATTTTAATTTTATTTTTTCATTATATATATATATATTTTTTAAAGAAGTTAATTGATACGCTATTAGCCCACATAGGCAGTCGGCCAACAAGAGGGCCATTTAGGGCCAATAGTTTCACACTCTGTTATGTTTCAGCAACAGGAGGCTACTGTTCAAAAACCATTTTAAATGAATAGGACCTAAACGCTCAAGAAAAACGTCATTGTTCAGTTTAATAAATTGTTCAAGGGCAAAGTAGCCTAGTAGAACAGTGCATTTTCACAGAAGCATCCTGTTCAATAGGCCTTAATTCGTCTCCTGTTCAATAGTCCTAAATTAGTCTCCTGTTCAATAGGCCTAAATTAGTCTCCTGTTTAATAGGCCTAAATTAGTCTCATGTTCAATAGGCCTTAGTCTCCTGTTCAATAGGCCTTAATTAGTCTCATGTTCAATAGGCCTAAATTAGTCTCCTGTTCAATAGGCCTAAATTAGTCTCCTGTTCAATAGGCCTAAATTAGTCTCCTGTTCAATAGGCCTAAATTAGTCTCCTGTTCAATAGGCCTAAATTAGTCTCCTGTTCAATAGGCCTAAATTAGTCTCCTGTTCAATAGGCTTAAATTAGTCTCCTGTTCAACAGGCCTAAATACTCTAATTTTTTAATACATTTTGAAGAAAAAAGTTAAATTCCAAATAAATGTTCAAGAGAAAAAAAGGGAACTGTGCAGTACTTTATAAAATTATATATAAATATTTGTTTGCTTTGGGTCAGATGCAGTCCTCAGACGTTCACTTTGTCACATGGTCCGACGATTGTGGATGGGCCATCCCTACTGACTCTGAACTGGAGGACTCACTAAACAGAGAACATTCCGGGTCATCCCTACTGACTCTGATCTGGTGGACTCACTAAACAGAGAACAACCCTGATCATCCCTACTGCCTCTGATCTGGAGGACTCACTAAACAGACAACATCCCTGATCATCCCTACTAGCCTCTGATCTGGAGGACTCACTAAACAGAGAACATCCCTGGTCATCCCTACTGCCTCTGATCTGGAGGACTCACTAAACAGAGAACACCCCTGGTCATCTACTGCCTCTGATCTGGAGGACTCACTAAACAGAGAACATCCCTGATCATCCCTACTGCCTCTGATCTGGAGGACTCACTAAACAGAGAACATCCCTGGTCATCCCTACTGCCTCTGATCTGGCAGACTCACTAAACAGAGAACATCCCTGGTCATCCCTACTGTCTCTGATCTGGAGGACTCACTAAACAGAGAACATCCCTGGTCATCCCTACTGCCTCTGATCTGGCAGACTCACTAAACAGAGAACATCCCTGGTCATCCCTACTGCCTCTGATCTGGAGGACTCACTAAACAGACAACATCCCTGATCATCCCTACTAGCCTCTGATCTGGAGGACTCACTAAACAGAGAACATCCCTGGTCATCCCTACTGCCTCTGATCTGGAGGACTCACTAAACAGAGAACACCCCTGGTCATCTACTGCCTCTGATCTGGAGGACTCACTAAACAGAGAACATCCCTGATCATCCCTACTGCCTCTGATCTGGAGGACTCACTAAACAGAGAACATCCCTGGTCATCCCTACTGCCTCTGATCTGGCAGACTCACTAAACAGAGAACATCCCTGGTCATCCCTACTGTCTCTGATCTGGAGGACTCACTAAACAGAGAACATCCCTGGTCATCCCTACTGCCTCTGATCTGGCAGACTCACTAAACAGAGAACATCCCTGGTCATCCCTACTGCCTCTGATCTGGAGGACTCACTAAACAGAGAACATCCCTGGTCATCTACTGCCTCTGATCTGGTGGACTCACTAAACAGAGAACATCCCTGGTCATCTACTGCCTCTGATCTGGAGGACTCACTAAACAGAACAACCCTGATCATCCCTACTAGCCTCTGATCTGGAGGACTCACTAAACAGAGAACATCCCTGGTCATCCCTACTGCCTCTGATCTGGCAGACTCACTAAACAGAGAACATCCCTGGTCATCCCTACTGCCTCTGATCTGGTAGACTCACTAAACAGAGAACATCCCTGGTCATCCCTACTGCCTCTGATCTGGAGGACTCACTAAACAGAGAACATCCCTGGTCATCCCTACTGCCTCTGATCTGGTGGACTCACTAAACAGAGAACATCCCTGGTCATCCCTACTGCCTCTGATCTGGTGGACTCACTAAACAGAGAGCATCCCTACTGCCTCTGATCTGGAGGACACACTAAACAGAGAACATCCCTGGTCATCCCTACTGCCTCTGATCTGGAGGACACACTAAACAGAGAACATCCCTGGTCATCCCTACTGCCTCTGATCTGGAGGACTCACTAAACAGACAACATCCCTGATCATCCCTACTAGCCTCTGATCTGGAGGACTCACTAAACAGAGAACATCCCTGGTCATCCCTACTGCCTCTGATCTGGAGGACTCACTAAACAGAGAACACCCCTGGTCATCTACTGCCTCTGATCTGGAGGACTCACTAAACAGAGAACATCCCTGATCATCCCTACTGCCTCTGATCTGGAGGACTCACTAAACAGAGAACATCCCTGGTCATCCCTACTGCCTCTGATCTGGCAGACTCACTAAACAGAGAACATCCCTGGTCATCCCTACTGTCTCTGATCTGGAGGACTCACTAAACAGAGAACATCCCTGGTCATCCCTACTGCCTCTGATCTGGCAGACTCACTAAACAGAGAACATCCCTGGTCATCCCTACTGCCTCTGATCTGGAGGACTCACTAAACAGACAACATCCCTGATCATCCCTACTAGCCTCTGATCTGGAGGACTCACTAAACAGAGAACATCCCTGGTCATCCCTACTGCCTCTGATCTGGAGGACTCACTAAACAGAGAACACCCCTGGTCATCTACTGCCTCTGATCTGGAGGACTCACTAAACAGAGAACATCCCTGATCATCCCTACTGCCTCTGATCTGGAGGACTCACTAAACAGAGAACATCCCTGGTCATCCCTACTGCCTCTGATCTGGCAGACTCACTAAACAGAGAACATCCCTGGTCATCCCTACTGTCTCTGATCTGGAGGACTCACTAAACAGAGAACATCCCTGGTCATCCCTACTGCCTCTGATCTGGCAGACTCACTAAACAGAGAACATCCCTGGTCATCCCTACTGCCTCTGATCTGGAGGACTCACTAAACAGAGAACATCCCTGGTCATCTACTGCCTCTGATCTGGTGGACTCACTAAACAGAGAACATCCCTGGTCATCTACTTCCTCTGATCTGGAGGACTCACTAAACAGAACAACCCTGATCATCCCTACTAGCCTCTGATCTGGAGGACTCACTAAACAGAGAACATCCCTGGTCATCCCTACTGCCTCTGATCTGGCAGACTCACTAAACAGAGAACATCCCTGGTCATCCCTACTGCCTCTGATCTGGTAGACTCACTAAACAGAGAACATCCCTGGTCATCCCTACTGCCTCTGATCTGGAGGACTCACTAAACAGAGAACATCCCTGGTCATCCCTACTGCCTCTGATCTGGTGGACTCACTAAACAGAGAACATCCCTGGTCATCCCTACTGCCTCTGATCTGGTGGACTCACTAAACAGAGAGCATCCCTACTGCCTCTGATCTGGAGGACACACTAAACAGAGAACATCCCTGGTCATCCCTACTGCCTCTGATCTGGAGGACTCACTAAACAGAGAACATCCCTGGTCATCCATACTGCCTCTGATCTGGAGGACTCACTAAACAGAGAACATCCCTGGTCATCCATACTGCCTCTGATCTGGCAGACTCACTAAACAGAGAACATCCCTGGTCATCCCTACTGCCTCTGATCTGGAGGACTCACTAAACAGAGAACATCCCTGGTCATCCATACTGCCTCTGATCTGGCAGACTCACTAAACAGAGAACATCCCTGGTCATCCCTACTGCCTCTGATCTGGAGGACTCACTAAACAGAGAACATCCCTGGTCATCCCTACTGCCTCTGATCTGGTGGACTCACTAAACAGAGAACATCCCTGGTCATCCCTACTGCCTCTGATCTGGAGGACTCACTAAACAGAGAACATCCCTGATCATCCCTACTAGCCTCTGATCTGGAGGACTCACTAAACAGAGAACATCCCTGGTCATCCCTACTGCCTCTGATCTGGAGGACTCACTAAACAGAGAACACCCCTGGTCATCTACTGCCTCTGATCTGGAGGACTCACTAAACAGAGAACATCCCTGATCATCCCTACTGCCTCTGATCTGGAGGACTCACTAAACAGAGAACATCCCTGGTCATCCCTACTGCCTCTGATCTGGCAGACTCACTAAACAGAGAACATCCCTGGTCATCCCTACTGTCTCTGATCTGGAGGACTCACTAAACAGAGAACATCCCTGGTCATCCCTACTGCCTCTGATCTGGCAGACTCACTAAACAGAGAACATCCCTGGTCATCCCTACTGCCTCTGATCTGGAGGACTCACTAAACAGACAACATCCCTGATCATCCCTACTAGCCTCTGATCTGGAGGACTCACTAAACAGAGAACATCCCTGGTCATCCCTACTGCCTCTGATCTGGAGGACTCACTAAACAGAGAACACCCCTGGTCATCTACTGCCTCTGATCTGGAGGACTCACTAAACAGAGAACATCCCTGATCATCCCTACTGCCTCTGATCTGGAGGACTCACTAAACAGAGAACATCCCTGGTCATCCCTACTGCCTCTGATCTGGCAGACTCACTAAACAGAGAACATCCCTGGTCATCCCTACTGTCTCTGATCTGGAGGACTCACTAAACAGAGAACATCCCTGGTCATCCCTACTGCCTCTGATCTGGCAGACTCACTAAACAGAGAACATCCCTGGTCATCCCTACTGCCTCTGATCTGGAGGACTCACTAAACAGAGAACATCCCTGGTCATCTACTGCCTCTGATCTGGTGGACTCACTAAACAGAGAACATCCCTGGTCATCTACTGCCTCTGATCTGGAGGACTCACTAAACAGAACAACCCTGATCATCCCTACTAGCCTCTGATCTGGAGGACTCACTAAACAGAGAACATCCCTGGTCATCCCTACTGCCTCTGATCTGGCAGACTCACTAAACAGAGAACATCCCTGGTCATCCCTACTGCCTCTGATCTGGTAGACTCACTAAACAGAGAACATCCCTGGTCATCCCTACTGCCTCTGATCTGGAGGACTCACTAAACAGAGAACATCCCTGGTCATCCCTACTGCCTCTGATCTGGTGGACTCACTAAACAGAGAACATCCCTGGTCATCCCTACTGCCTCTGATCTGGTGGACTCACTAAACAGAGAGCATCCCTACTGCCTCTGATCTGGAGGACACACTAAACAGAGAACATCCCTGGTCATCCCTACTGCCTCTGATCTGGAGGACACACTAAACAGAGAACATCCCTGGTCATCCCTACTGCCTCTGATCTGGAGGACTCACTAAACAGACAACATCCCTGATCATCCCTACTAGCCTCTGATCTGGAGGACTCACTAAACAGAGAACATCCCTGGTCATCCCTACTGCCTCTGATCTGGAGGACTCACTAAACAGAGAACACCCCTGGTCATCTACTGCCTCTGATCTGGAGGACTCACTAAACAGAGAACATCCCTGATCATCCCTACTGCCTCTGATCTGGAGGACTCACTAAACAGAGAACATCCCTGGTCATCCCTACTGCCTCTGATCTGGCAGACTCACTAAACAGAGAACATCCCTGGTCATCCCTACTGTCTCTGATCTGGAGGACTCACTAAACAGAGAACATCCCTGGTCATCCCTACTGCCTCTGATCTGGCAGACTCACTAAACAGAGAACATCCCTGGTCATCCCTACTGCCTCTGATCTGGAGGACTCACTAAACAGACAACATCCCTGATCATCCCTACTAGCCTCTGATCTGGAGGACTCACTAAACAGAGAACATCCCTGGTCATCCCTACTGCCTCTGATCTGGAGGACTCACTAAACAGAGAACACCCCTGGTCATCTACTGCCTCTGATCTGGAGGACTCACTAAACAGAGAACATCCCTGATCATCCCTACTGCCTCTGATCTGGAGGACTCACTAAACAGAGAACATCCCTGGTCATCCCTACTGCCTCTGATCTGGCAGACTCACTAAACAGAGAACATCCCTGGTCATCCCTACTGTCTCTGATCTGGAGGACTCACTAAACAGAGAACATCCCTGGTCATCCCTACTGCCTCTGATCTGGCAGACTCACTAAACAGAGAACATCCCTGGTCATCCCTACTGCCTCTGATCTGGAGGACTCACTAAACAGAGAACATCCCTGGTCATCTACTGCCTCTGATCTGGTGGACTCACTAAACAGAGAACATCCCTGGTCATCTACTTCCTCTGATCTGGAGGACTCACTAAACAGAACAACCCTGATCATCCCTACTAGCCTCTGATCTGGAGGACTCACTAAACAGAGAACATCCCTGGTCATCCCTACTGCCTCTGATCTGGCAGACTCACTAAACAGAGAACATCCCTGGTCATCCCTACTGCCTCTGATCTGGTAGACTCACTAAACAGAGAACATCCCTGGTCATCCCTACTGCCTCTGATCTGGAGGACTCACTAAACAGAGAACATCCCTGGTCATCCCTACTGCCTCTGATCTGGTGGACTCACTAAACAGAGAACATCCCTGGTCATCCCTACTGCCTCTGATCTGGTGGACTCACTAAACAGAGAGCATCCCTACTGCCTCTGATCTGGAGGACACACTAAACAGAGAACATCCCTGGTCATCCCTACTGCCTCTGATCTGGAGGACTCACTAAACAGAGAACATCCCTGGTCATCCATACTGCCTCTGATCTGGAGGACTCACTAAACAGAGAACATCCCTGGTCATCCATACTGCCTCTGATCTGGAGGACTCACTAAACAGAGAACATCCCTGGTCATCCCTACTGCCTCTGATCTGGAGGACTCACTAAACAGAGAACATCCCTGGTCATCCCTACTGCCTCTGATCTGGAGGACTCACTAAACAGAGAACATCCCTGGTCATCCCTACTGCCTCTGGTCTGGCAGACTCACTAAACAGAGAACATCCTTGGTCATCCCTACTAGCCTCTGATCTGGAGGACTCACTAAACAGAGAACATCCCTGGTCATCCCTACTGCCTCTGATCTGGAGGACTCACTAAACAGAGAACATCCCTGGTCATCCCTACTGCCTCTGATCTGGAGGACTCACTAAACAGAGAACATCCCTGGTCATCCCTACTGCCTCTGATCTGGCAGACTCACTAAACAGAGAACATCCCTGGTCATCCCTACTGCCTCTGATCTGGAGGACTCACTAAACAGAGAACATCCCTGATCATCCCTACTGCCTCTGATCTGGCAGACTCACTAAACAGAGAACATCCCTGGTCATCCCTACTGCCTCTGATCTGGCAGACTCACTAAACAGAGAACATCCCTGGTCATCCCTACTAGCTCTGATCTGGAGGACTCACTAAACAGAGAACATCCCTGGTCATCCCTACTGCCTCTGATCTGGCAGACTCACTAAACAGAGAACATCCCTGGTCATCTCTACTGCCTCTGATCTGGAGGACTCACTAAACAGAGAACATCCCTGGTCATCCCTACTGCCTCTTATCTGGCAGACTCACTAAACAGAGAACATCCCTGGTCATCCCTAATGCCTCTGATCTGGCAGACTCACTAAACAGAGAACATCCCTGGTCATCCCTACTGCCTCTGATCTGGAGGACTCACTAAACAGAGAACATCCCTGGTCATCCCTACTGCCTCTGATCTGGAGGACTCACTAAACAGAGAACATCCCTGGTCATCTCTACTGCCTCTTATCTGGAGGACTCACTAAACAGAGAACATCCCTGGTCATCCCTACTGCCTCTGATCTGGAGGACTCACTAAACAGAGAACATCCCTGGTCATCCCTACTGCCTCTGATCTGGAGGACTCACTAAACAGAGAACATCCCTGGTCATCCCTACTGCCTCTGATCTGGCAGACTCACTAAACAGAGAACATCCCTGGTCATCCCTACTGCCTCTGATCTGGCAGACTCACTAAACAGAGAACATCCCTGGTCATCCCTACTGCCTCTGATCTGGCAGACTCACTAAACAGAGAACATCCCTGGTCATCCCTACTGCCTCTGATCTGGCAGACTCACTAAACAGAGAACATCCCTGGTCGTCCCTACTGCCTCTGATCTGGAGGACTCACTAAACAGAGAACATCCCTGGTCATCCCTACTGCCTCTTATCTGGTGGACTCACTAAACAGAGAACATCCCTGGTCATCCCTACTGCCTCTGATCTGGAGGACTCACTAAACAGAGAACATCCCTGGTCATCCCTACTGCCTCTTATCTGGCAGACTCACTAAACAGAGAACATCCCTGGTCATCCCTACTGCCTCTGATCTGGCAGACTCACTAAACAGAGAACAACCCTGATCATCCCTACTAGCCTCTGATCTGGAGGACTCACTAAACAGAGAACATCCCTGATCATCCCTACTGCCTCTGATCTGGAGGACTCACTAAACAGAGAACATCCCTGGTCATCCCTACTGCCTCTGATCTGGCAGACTCACTAAACAGAGAACATCCCTGGTCATCCCTACTGCCTCTGATCTGGAGGACTCACTAAACAGAGAACATCCCTGGTCATCCCCACTGCCTCTGATCTGGAGGACTCACTAAACAGAGAACATCCCTGGTCATCCCTACTGCCTCTGATCTGGAGGACTCACTAAACAGAGAACATCCCTGGTCATCCCTACTGCCTCTGATCTGGCAGACTCACTAAACACAGAACATCCCTGGTCATCCCTACTGCCTCTGATCTGGAGGACTCACTAAACAGAGAACATCCCTGGTCATCCCTACTGCCTCTGATCTGGCAGACTCACTAAACAGAGAACATCCCTGGTCATCCCTACTGCCTCTGATCTGGAGGACACACTAAACAGAGAACATCCCTGGTCATCCCTACTGCCTCTGATCTGGAGGACTCACTAAACAGAGAACATCCCTGGTCATCCCTAATGCCTCTGATCTGGAGGACTCACTAAACAGAGAACATCCCTGGTCATCCCTACTGCCTCTGATCTGGAGAACTCACTAAACAGAGAACATCCCTGGTCATCCCTACTGCCTCTGATCTGGAGGACTCACTAAACAGAGAACATCCCTGGTCATCCCTACTGCCTCTGATCTGGAGGACTCACTAAACAGAGAACATCCCTGGTCATCCCTACTGCCTCTGATCTGGAGGACTCACTAAACAGAGAACATCCCTGGTCATCCCTACTGCCTCTGATCTGGAGGACTCACTAAACAGAGAACATCCCTGGTCATCCCTACTGCCTCTGATCTGGGGGACTCACTAAACAGAGAACATCCCTGGTCCTCCCTACTGCCTCTGATCTGGGGGACTCACTAAACAGAGAACATCCCTGGTCATCCCTACTGCCTCTGATCTGGTGGACTCACTAAACAGAGAGCATCCCTGGTCCTCCCTACTGCCTCTGATCTGGGGGACTCACTAAACAGAGAACATCCCTGGTCATCCCTACTGCCTCTGATCTGGTGGACTCACTAAACAGAGAGCATCCCTGGTCCTCCCTACTGCCTCTGATCTGGGGGACTCACTAAACAGAGAACATCCCTGGTCATCCCTACTGCCTCTGATCTGGAGGACTCACTAAACAGAGAACATCCCTGATCATCCCTACTGCCTCTGATCTGGAGGACTCACTAAACAGAGAACATCCCTGGTCATCCCTACTGCCTCTGATCTGGAGGACTCACTAAACAGAGAACATCCCTGATCATCCCTACTGCCTCTGATCTGGAGGACTCACTAAACAGAGAACATCCCTGGTCATCCCTACTGCCTCTGATCTGGAGGACTCACTAAACAGAGAACATCCCTGATCATCCCTACTGCCTCTGATCTGGAGGACTCACTAAACAGAGAACATCCCTGGTCATCCCTACTGCCTCTGATCTGGAGGACTCACTAAACAGAGAACATCCCTGATCATCCCTACTGCCTCTGATCTGGAGGACTCACTAAACAGAGAACATCCCTGGTCATCCCTACTGCCTCTGATCTGGAGGACTCACTAAACAGAGAACATCCCTGATCATCCCTACTGCCTCTGATCTGGAGGACTCACTAAACAGAGAACATCCCTGGTCATCCCTACTGCCTCTGATCTGGAGGACTCACTAAACAGAGAACATCCCTGATCATCCCTACTGCCTCTGATCTGGAGGACTCACTAAACAGAGAACATCCCTGGTCATCCCTACTGCCTCTGATCTGGAGGACTCACTAAACAGAGAACATCCCTGATCATCCCTACTGCCTCTGATCTGGAGGACTCACTAAACAGAGAACATCCCTGATCATCCCTACTGCCTCTGATCTGGAGGACTCACTAAACAGAGAACATCCCTGGTCATCCCTACTGCCTCTGATCTGGTGGACTCACTAAACAGAGAACATCCCTGGTCATCCCTACGTCTCTGATCTGGCAGACTCACTAAACAGAGAACATCCCTGGTCATCCCTACTGCCTCTGATCTGGAGGACTCACTAAACAGAGAACATCCCTGGTCATCCCTACTGCCTCTGATCTGGAGGACTCACTAAACAGAGAACATCCCTGGTCATCCCTACTGCCTCTGATCTGGAGGACTCACTAAACAGAGAACATCCCTGGTCATCCCTACTGCCTCTGATCTGGAGGACTCACTAAACAGAGAACATCCCTGGTCATCCCTACTGTCTCTGATCTGGAGGACTCACTAAACAGAGAACATCCCTGGTCATCCCTACTGCCTCTGATCTGGAGGACTCACTAAACAGAGAACATCCCTGGTCATCCCTACTGCCTCTGATCTGGCAGACTCACTAAACAGAGAACATCCCTGGTCATCCCTACTGCCTCTTATCTGGCAGACTCACTAAACAGAGAACATCCCTGGTCATCCCTACTGCCTCTGATCTGGCAGACTCACTAAACAGAGAACATCCCTGGTCATCCCTACTGCCTCTGATCTGGCAGACTCACTAAACAGAGAACATCCCTGGTCATCCCTACTGCCTCTGATCTGGAGGACTCACTAAACAGAGAACATCCCTGGTCATCCCTACTGCCTCTGATCTGGTGGACTCACTAAACAGAGAACATCCCTGATCATCCCTACTGCCTCTGATCTGGAGGACTCACTAAACAGAGAACATCCCTGGTCATCCCTACTGCCTCTGATCTGGCAGACTCACTAAACAGAGAACATCCCTGATCATCCCTACTGCCTCTGATCTGGAGGACTCACTAAACAGAGAACATCCCTGGTCATCCCTACTGTCTCTGATCTGGAGGACTCACTAAACAGAGAACATCCCTGGTCATCCCTACTGCCTCTGATCTGGCAGACTCACTAAACAGAGAACATCCCTGGTCATCCCTACTGCCTCTGATCTGGAGGACTCACTAAACAGAGAACAACCCTGGTCATCCCTACTGCCTCTGATCTGGAGGACTCACTAAACAGAGAACATCCCTGGTCATCCCTACTGCCTCTGATCTGGAGGACTCACTAAACAGAGAACATCCCTGGTCATCCCTACTGCCTCTGATCTGGAGGACTCACTAAACAGAGAACATCCCTGGTCATCACTAATGCCTCTGGTCTGGAGGACTCACTAAACAGAGAACATCCCTGGTCATCCCTACTGCCTCTGATCTGGAGGACTCACTAAACAGAGAACATCCCTGGTTATCCCTACTGCCTCTGATCTGGAGGACTCACTAAACAGAGAACATCCCTGGTTATCCCTACTGCCTCTGATCTGGAGGACTCACTAAACAGAGAACATCCCTGGTCATCCCTACTGCCTCTGATCTGGTGGACTCACTAAACAGAGAACATCCCTGGTAATCCCTACTGCCTCTGATCTGGTGGACTCACTAAACAGAGAACATCCCTGGTCATCCCTACTGCCTCTGATCTGGAGGACTCACTAAACAGAGAACATCCCTGGTCATCCCTACTGCCTCTGATCTGGAGGACTCACTAAACAGAGAACATCCCTGGTCATCCCTACTGCCTCTGATCTGGTGGACTCACTAAACAGAGAACATCCCTGGTAATCCCTACTGCCTCTGATCTGGCAGACTCACTAAACAGAGAACATCCCTGGTCATCCCTACTGCCTCTGATCTGGAGGACTCACTAAACAGAGAACATCCCTGGTCATCCCTACTGCCTCTGATCTGGTGGACTCACTAAACAGAGAACATCCCTGGTCATCTCTACTGCCTCTGATCTGGAGGACTCACTAAACAGAGAACATCCCTGGTCATCCCTACTGCCTCTGATCTGGAGGACTCACTAAACAGAGAACATCCCTGGTCATCCCTACTGCCTCTGATCTGGAGGACTCACTAAACAGAGAACATCCCTGGTCATCCCTACTGCCTCTGATCTGGCAGACTCACTAAACAGAGAACATCCCTGGTCATCCCTACTGCCTCTGATCTGGCAGACTCACTAAACAGAGAACATCCCTGGTCATCCCTACTGCCTCTGATCTGGAGGACTCACTAAACAGAGAACATCCCTGGTCATCCCTACTGCCTCTGATCTGGAGGACTCACTAAACAGAGAACATCCCTGGTCATCCCTACTGCCTCTTATCTGGCAGACTCACTAAACAGAGAACATCCCTGGTCATCCCTACTGCCTCTGATCTGGAGGACTCACTAAACAGAGAACATCCCTGGTCATCCCTACTGCCTCTTATCTGGCAGACTCACTAAACAGAGAACATCCCTGGTCATCTCTACTGCCTCTGATCTGGAGGACTCACTAAACAGAGAACATCCCTGGTCATCCCTACTGCCTCTGATCTGGCAGACTCACTAAACAGAGAACATCCCTGGTCATCTCTACTGCCTCTGATCTGGTGGACTCACTAAACAGAGAACATCCCTGGTCATCCCTACTGCCTCTGATCTGGAGGACTCACTAAACAGAGAACATCCCTGGTCATCCCTACTACCTCTGATCTGGCAGACTCACTAAACAGAGAACATCCCTGGTCGTCCCTACTGCCTCTGATCTGGAGGACTCACTAAACAGAGAACATCCCTGGTCATCCCTACTGCCTCTGATCTGGAGGACTCACTAAACAGAGAACATCCCTGGTCATCCCTACTGCCTCTGATCTGGAGGACTCACTAAACACACATGCTTTGTTTTTAAATGACGTCTGAGTTTTAGAATGCGCCCTTGGCTATACGTAATTATTATCTTTTTAAACAACCGTGCCGTCTGGTTTGCTCAATATAAGGAATTTTAAATGATTTCTACGTTTACTTTTGATACTTAAGTATATTTAAAACCAAATCCTTTTTTAAAAACTTTTACTCAAGTAATATTTTACTGGTGTGACTTTCACTTTCAGTCACCTTCTTTACTCATCTATGATTGGGTCACCTTCTATTACGGTATCTTTACTCATCTATGATTGGGTCACCTTCTATTACGGTATCTTTACTCATCTATGATTGGGTCACGTTCTATTACATGAGAGTAGAGCTTACCTCCAGGCTTGGACCTCCAGGCTTGTAGGCCCTTACTCACCACCCGCGGTTCCGGCGACATCATGTCTACTAACTGAATGGCCATATCTTTGTGTCTCCTAACTGAATGGCCATATCATTGTGTCTCCTAACTGAATGGCCATATCATTGTGTCTCCTAACTGAATGGCCATATCATTGTGTCTCCTAACTGAATGGCCATATCATTGTGTCTCCTAACTGAATGGCCATATCATTGTGTGTCCTAACTGAATGGCCATATCATTATGTCTACTAACTGAATGATCATATCATTATGATGTCTGCAGTAGCACAGTGATGTCTCCTAACTGAATGGCCATATCATTGTGTTGTCTGCTAACTGAATGGCCATATCATTATGATGTCTGCAGTAGCACAGTGATGTCTCCTAACTGAATGGCCATATCATTGTGTTGTCTGCTAACTGAATGGCCATATTATTGTGTTGTCTGCAGTAGCACAGTGATGTCTCCTAACTGAATGGCCATATCATTGTGTTGTCTGCAGTAGCACAGTGATGTCTACTAACTGAATGGCCATATCATTGTGTTGTCTGCAGTAGCACAGTGATGTCTACTAACTGAATGGCCATATCATTGTGTTGTCTGCAGTAGCACAGTGATGTCTACTAACTGAATGGCCATATCATTGTGTCTACTAACTGAATGGCCATATCATTGTGTTGTCTGCAGTAGCACAGTGATGTCTACTAACTGAATGGCCATATCATTGTGATGTCTCCTAACTGAATGGCCATATTATTGTGTTGTCTGCAGTAGCACAGTGATGTCGATCTTGTTGATTGAGTTCCACGTGTTTTTGTCCTGTACCTCCATACAATCCACCATTTAAATAGGACGGCGTTGGATGTTGTTGTTGGATGTTGTTGTTTTCTGTCGTTCGATGTGACGATAACAGCCTTGCCGTGGTTTTACTTGCGGTTGTCTGTTGTCCTCAGGGAGGGTTCTGGAAATACGTCACTTTCTGGGCTGCTTCTGATTTCACTTCACTATTTTAATACAGTGGAATAGTGGTCTTACCCAATCTGTAGTCTAGATTACTGAGAAAGACTGCGGTGGTGTTAACGAGTGGGACTGCAACACACACACTCACACTTTCTTAAGAAAACTCAAATGACGGTTTGACAGCAGCTGTTACCAAGACAACCTGACGTTTATCTTCATAGGATAATAAAACATCCGCTGAACGTGGCCCCGGTAACATTCCCAGTAACCTACTGAACGTGGCCCCGGTAACATTCCCAGTAGTCTACTGAACGTAGCCCCGGTAACATTCCCGGTAGTCTACTGAACGTGGCCCCGGTAACATTCCCAGTAGTCTACTGAACGTGGCCCCGGTAACATTCCCAGTAGTCTACTGAACGTGGCCCCGGTAACATTCCCAGTAGTCTACTGAACGTGGCCCCGGTAACATTCCCAGTAGTCTACTGAACGTAGCCCCGGTAACATTCCCAGTAGTCTACTGAACATGGCCCCGGTAACATTCCCAGTAGTCTACTGAACGTGGCCCCGGTAACATTCCCAGTAGTCTACTGAACGTGGCCCTGGTAACATTCCCAGTAGTCTACTGAACGTGGCCCCGGTAACATTCCCAGTAGTCTACTGAACGTGGCCCCGGTAACATTCCCAGTAGTCTACTGAACGTGGCCCCGGTAACATTCCCAGTAACCTACTGAACGTTGCCCCGGTAACATTCCCAGTAGTCTACTGAACGTGGCCCCGGTAACATTCCCAGTAGTCTACTGAACGTGGCCCCGGTAACATTCCCAGTAGTCTACTGAATGTGGCCCCGGTAACATTCCCAGTAGTCTACTGAACGTGGCCCCGGTAACATTCCCAGTAACCTACTGAACGTGGCCCCGGTAGCATTACCAGTAACCTACTGAACGTGGCCCCGGTAACATTCCCAGTAGTCTACTGAACGTAGCCCCGGTAACATTCCCAGTAGTCTACTGAACGTGGCCCCGGTAACATTCCCAGTAACCTACTGAACGTGGCCCCGGTAACATTCCCAGTAACCTACTGAACGTGGCCCCGGTAACATTCCCAGTAACCTACTGAACGTGGCCCCGGTAGCATTCTCATTAGTCTACTGAACGTGGCCCCGGTAACATTCCCAGTAACCTACTGAACGTGGCCCCGGTAACATTCCCAGTAACCTACTGAACGTAGCCCCGGTAACATTCCCAGTAACCTACTGAACGTGGCCCCGGTAACATTCCCAGTAGTCTACTGAACGTGGCCCCGGTAACATTCCCAGTAACCTACTGAACGTGGCCCCGGTAACATTCCCAGTAACCTACTGAACGTGGCCCCGGTAACATTCCCAGTAACCTACTGAACGTGGCCCCGGTAACATTCCCAGTAACCTACTGAACGTGGCCCCGGTAACATTACCAGTAACCTACTGAACGTAGCCCCGGTAACATTCCCGGTAGTCTACTGAACGTGGCCCCGGTAACATTCCCAGTAGTCTACTGAACGTGGCCCCGGTAACATTCCCAGTAGTCTACTGAACGTGGCCCCGGTAACATTCCCAGTAGTCTACTGAACGTGGCCCCGGTAACATTCCCAGTAGTCTACTGAACGTAGCCCCGGTAACATTCCCGGTAGTCTACTGAACGTGGCCCCGGTAACATTCCCAGTAGTCTACTGAACGTGGCCCCGGTAACATTCCCAGTAGTCTACTGAACGTGGCCCCGGTAACATTCCCAGTAGTCTACTGAACGTGGCCCCGGTAACATTCCCAGTAGTCTACTGAACGTAGCCCCGGTAACATTCCCAGTAGTCTACTGAACATGGCCCCGGTAACATTCCCAGTAGTCTACTGAACGTGGCCCCGGTAACATTCCCAGTAGTCTACTGAACGTGGCCCTGGTAACATTCCCAGTAGTCTACTGAACGTGGCCCCGGTAACATTCCCAGTAGTCTACTGAACGTGGCCCCGGTAACATTCCCAGTAGTCTACTGAACGTGGCCCCGGTAACATTCCCAGTAACCTACTGAACGTTGCCCCGGTAACATTCCCAGTAGTCTACTGAACGTGGCCCCGGTAACATTCCCAGTAGTCTACTGAACGTGGCCCCGGTAACATTCCCAGTAGTCTACTGAATGTGGCCCCGGTAACATTCCCAGTAGTCTACTGAACGTGGCCCCGGTAACATTCCCAGTAACCTACTGAACGTGGCCCCGGTAGCATTACCAGTAACCTACTGAACGTGGCCCCGGTAACATTCCCAGTAGTCTACTGAACGTAGCCCCGGTAACATTCCCAGTAGTCTACTGAACGTGGCCCCGGTAACATTCCCAGTAACCTACTGAACGTGGCCCCGGTAACATTCCCAGTAACCTACTGAACGTGGCCCCGGTAACATTCCCAGTAACCTACTGAACGTGGCCCCGGTAGCATTCTCATTAGTCTACTGAACGTGGCCCCGGTAACATTCCCAGTAACCTACTGAACGTGGCCCCGGTAACATTCCCAGTAACCTACTGAACGTAGCCCCGGTAACATTCCCAGTAACCTACTGAACGTGGCCCCGGTAACATTCCCAGTAGTCTACTGAACGTGGCCCCGGTAACATTCCCAGTAACCTACTGAACGTGGCCCCGGTAACATTCCCAGTAACCTACTGAACGTGGCCCCGGTAACATTCCCAGTAACCTACTGAACGTGGCCCCGGTAACATTCCCAGTAACCTACTGAACGTGGCCCCGGTAACATTACCAGTAACCTACTGAACGTGGCCCCGGTAGCATTCCCAGTAACCTACTGAACGTGGCTCCGGTAGCATTCCCAGTAGTCTACTGAACGTGGCCCCGGTAACATTCCCAGTAGTCTACTGAACGTAGCCCCGGTAACATTCCCAGTAGTCTACTGAACGTGGCTCCGGTAACATTCCCAGTAGTCTACTGAACGTGGCCCCGGTAACATTCCCAGTAGTCTACTGAACGTGGCTCCGGTAACATTCCCAGTAGTCTACTGAACGTGGCCCCGGTAACATTCCCCGTAGTCTACTGAACGTGGCCCTGGTAACATTCCCAGTAGTCTACTGAACGTGGCCCCGGTAACATTCCCAGTAGTCTACTGAACGTGGCCCCGGTAACATTCCCAGTAGTCTACTGAACGTGGCCCCGGTAACATTCCCAGTAACCTACTGAACGTAGCCCCGGTCACATTCCCAGTAGTCTACTGAACGTAGCCCCGGTAACATTCCCAGGAGTCTACTGAACGTGGCCCTGGTAACATTCCCAGTAACCTACTGAACGTGGCCCCGGTAACATTCCCAGTAGTCTACTGAACGTGGCCCCGTATACATTCTCAGTAACCTACTGAACGTGGCCCTGGTAACATTCCCAGTAACCTACTGAACGTGGCCCCGGTAACATTCCCAGTAGTCTACTGAACGTGGCCCTGGTAACATTCCCAGTAGTCTACTGAACGTGGCTCCGGTAGCATTCCCAGTAACCTACTGAACGTGGCCCCGGTAACATTCCCAGTAGTCTACTGAACGTGGCCCCGGTAACATTCCCAGTAGTCTACTGAACGTGGCCCCGGTAACATTCCCAGTAACCTACTGAATGTGGCCCCGGTAACATTCCCAGTAACCTACTGAACGTAGCCCCGGTAACATTCCCAGTAGCCTACTGAACGTGGCCCCGGTAACATTCTCATTAGCCTACTGAACGTGGCCCCGGTAACATTCCCAGTAGTCTACTGAACGTGGCCCCGGTAACATTCCCAGTAGTCTACTGAACGTGGCCCCGGTAACATTCCCAGTAGTCTACTGAACGTGGCCCCGGTAACATTCCCAGTAGTCTACTGAACGTGGCCCCGGTAACATTCCCAGTAGCCTACTGAACGTGGCCCCGGTAACATTCCCAGTAGTCTACTGAACGTGGCCCCGGTAACATTCCCAGTAACCTGCTGAACGTGGCCCCGGTAACATCCCCAGTAACCTACTGAACGTGGCCCCGGTAGCATTCCCAGTAGCCTACTGAACGTGGCCCCGGTAGCATTCCCAGTAGCCTACTGAACGTGGCCCCGGTAGCATTCCCAGTAGTCTACTGAACGTGGCCCCGGTAACATTCCCAGTAGTCTACTGAACGTGGCCCCGGTAACATTCCCAGTAACCTACTGAACGTGGCCCCGGTAACATTCCCAGTAGCCTACTGAACGTGGCTCCGGTAGCATTCCCAGTAACCTACTGAACGTAGCCCCGGTAACATTCTCATTAGTCTACTGAACGTAGCCCCGGTAACATTCCCAGTAGTCTACTGAACGTAGCCCCGGTAACATTCCCAGTAGTCTACTGAACGTGGCCCCGGTAACATTCCCAGTAGTCTACTGAACGTAGCCCCGGTAACATTCCCAGTAGTCTACTGAACGTGGCCCTGGTAACATTCCCAGTAGTCTACTGAACGTGGCCCTGGTAACATTCCCAGTAACCTACTGAACGTGGCTCCGGTAGCATTCCCAGTAACCTACTGAACGTGGCCCCGGTAACATTCCCAGTAGTCTACTGAACGTGGCCCCGGTAACATTCCCAGTAGTCTACTGAACGTGGCCCCGGTAACATTCCCAGTAGTCTACTGAACGTGGCCCCGGTAACATTCCCAGTAGTCTACTGAACGTGGCCCCGGTAACATTCCCAGTAGTCTACTGAACGTGGCTCCGGTAGCATTCCCAGTAACCTACTGAACGTGGCCCCGGTAACATTCCCGGTAGTCTACTGAACGTGGCCCCGGTAACATTCCCAGTAGTCTACTGAACGTGGCCCCGGTAACATTCCCAGTAGTCTACTGAACGTGGCCCCGGTAACATTCCCAGTAGTCTACTGAACGTGGCCCCGGTAACATTCTCAGTAGTCTACTGAACGTGGCCCCGGTAACATTCCCAGTAGTCTACTGAACGTAGCCCCGGTAACATTCCCAGTAGTCTACTGAACGTGGCCCTGGTAACATTCCCAGTAGTCTACTGAACGTGGCCCTGGTAACATTCCCAGTAACCTACTGAACGTGGCTCCGGTAGCATTCCCAGTAACCTACTGAACGTGGCCCCGGTAACATTCCCAGTAGTCTACTGAACGTGGCCCCGGTAACATTCCCAGTAGTCTACTGAACGTGGCCCCGGTAACATTCCCAGTAGTCTACTGAACGTGGCCCCGGTAACATTCCCAGTAGTCTACTGAACGTGGCCCCGGTAACATTCCCAGTAGTCTACTGAACGTGGCTCCGGTAGCATTCCCAGTAACCTACTGAACGTGGCCCCGGTAACATTCCCGGTAGTCTACTGAACGTGGCCCCGGTAACATTCCCAGTAGTCTACTGAACGTGGCCCCGGTAACATTCCCAGTAGTCTACTGAACGTGGCCCCGGTAACATTCCCAGTAGTCTACTGAACGTGGCCCCGGTAACATTCCCAGTAGTCTACTGAACGTGGCCCCGGTAACATTCCCAGTAGTCTACTGAACGTGGCCCCGGTAACATTCCCAGTAACCTACTGAACGTGGCCCCGGTAACATTCCCAGTAGTCTACTGAACGTGGCCCCGGTAACATTCCCAGTAACCTACTGAACGTGGCCCCGGTAACATTCCCAGTAACCTACTGAACGTAGCCCCGGTAACATTCCCAGTAGCCTACTGAACGTGGCCCTGGTAACATTCCCAGTAGTCTACTGAACGTGGCCCTGGTAACATTCCCAGTAGTCTACTGAACGTGGCCCCGGTAACATTCCCAGTAGTCTACTGAACGTGGCCCTGGTAACATTCCCAGTAGTCTACTGAACGTGGCCCTGGTAACATTCCCAGTAACCTACTGAACGTGGCCCCGGTAACATTCTCATTAACCTACTGAACGTGGCCCCGGTAGCATTCCCAGTAGTCTACTGAACGTGGCCCCGGTAACATTCCCAGTAACCTACTGAACGTGGCCCCGGTAACATTCCCAGTAGTCTACTGAACGTAGCTCCGGTAACATTCCCAGTAGCCTACTGAACGTGGCCCTGGTAACATTCCCAGTAACCTACTGAACGTGGCCCCGGTAACATCCCCAGTAGTCTACTGAACGTGGCCCCGGTAACATTCCCAGTAGTATACTGAACGTGGCCCAGGTAGCATTCCCAGTAACCTACTGAACGTGGCCCCGGTAACATTCCCAGTAGCCTACTGAACGTAGCCCCGGTAACATTCCCAGTAACCTACTGAACGTGGCCCCGGTAACATTCCCAGTAGTCTACTGAACGTGGCCCCGGTAACATCCCCAGTAACCTACTGAACGTGGCCCCGGTAACATTCCCAGTAGTATACTGAACGTGGCCCAGGTAGCATTCCCAGTAACCTACTGAACGTGGCCCCGGTAACATTCCCAGTAGCCTACTGAACGTAGCCCCGGTAACATTCCCAGTAACCTACTGAACGTGGCCCCGGTAACATTCCCAGTAGTCTACTGAACGTGGCCCCGGTAACATTCCCAGTAGTCTACTGAACGTGGCTCCGGTAACATTCCCAGTAGTCTACTGAACGTGGCCCCGGTAACATTCCCAGTAGCCTACTGAACGTGGCCCCGGTAACATTCCCAGTAGTCTACTGAACGTGGCCCCGGTAACATCCCCAGTAACCTACTGAACGTGGCCCCGGTAACATTCCCAGTAGTCTACTGAACGTGGCCCCGGTAACATTCCCAGTAGTCTAATGAACGTGGCCCCGGTAACATTCCCAGTAGTCTACTGAACGTGGCCCCGGTAACATTCCCAGTAGTCTACTGAACGTGGCCCCGGTAACATTCCCAGTAACCTACTGAACGTGGCCCCGGTAACATTCCCAGTAGTCTACTGAACGTGGCCCCGGTAACATTCCCAGTAACCTACTGAACGTGGCCCCGGTAACATTCCCAGTAACCTACTGAACGTGGCCCCGGTAACATTCCCAGTAGTCTACTGAACGTGGCCCCGGTAACATTCCCAGTAACCTACTGAATGTGGCCCCGGTAACATTCCCAGTAACCTACTGAACGTAGCCCCGGTCACATTCCCAGTAGTGAAGCCTACTGAACGTGGCCCTGGTAACATTGGCCTGAACGTGGCCCCGGTAACATTCCCAGTAGTCTACTGAACGTGGCCCTGGTAACATTCCCAGTAGTCTACTGAACATGGCCCTGGTAACATTCCCAGTAACCTACTGAACGTGGCCCCGGTAACATTCTCATTAACCTACTGAACGTGGCCCCGGTAGCATTCCCAGTAGTCTACTGAACGTGGCCCCGGTAACATTCCCAGTAACCTACTGAACGTGGCCCCGGTAACATTCCCAGTAGTCTACTGAACGTAGCTCCGGTAACATTCCCAGTAGCCTACTGAACGTGGCCCTGGTAACATTCCCAGTAACCTACTGAACGTGGCCCCGGTAACATCCCCAGTAGTCTACTGAACGTGGCCCCGGTAACATTCCCAGTAGTATACTGAACGTGGCCCAGGTAGCATTCCCAGTAACCTACTGAACGTGGCCCCGGTAACATTCCCAGTAGCCTACTGAACGTAGCCCCGGTAACATTCCCAGTAACCTACTGAACGTGGCCCCGGTAACATTCCCAGTAGTCTACTGAACGTGGCCCCGGTAACATCCCCAGTAACCTACTGAACGTGGCCCCGGTAACATTCCCAGTAGTATACTGAACGTGGCCCAGGTAGCATTCCCAGTAACCTACTGAACGTGGCCCCGGTAACATTCCCAGTAGCCTACTGAACGTAGCCCCGGTAACATTCCCAGTAACCTACTGAACGTGGCCCCGGTAACATTCCCAGTAGTCTACTGAACGTGGCCCCGGTAACATTCCCAGTAGTCTACTGAACGTGGCTCCGGTAACATTCCCAGTAGTCTACTGAACGTGGCCCCGGTAACATTCCCAGTAGCCTACTGAACGTGGCCCCGGTAACATTCCCAGTAGTCTACTGAACGTGGCCCCGGTAACATCCCCAGTAACCTACTGAACGTGGCCCCGGTAACATTCTCATTAACCTACTGAACGTGGCCCCGGTAACATTCTCATTAACCTACTGAACGTGGCCCAGGTAGCATTCCCAGTAGCCTACTGAACGTGGCCCAGGTAGCATTCCCAGTAGCCTACTGAACGTGGCCCAGGTAGCATTCCCAGTAGTCTACTGAACGTGGCCCAAGTAGCATTTCCAGTAGCCTACTGAACGTTGCCCTGGTAACATTCCCAGTAACCTAATGAACGTAGCTCCGGTAACATCCCCATTAACCTACTGAACGTGGCCCCGGTAACATTCCCAGTAGTCTACTGAACGTAGCCCCGGTAACATTCCCAGTAGTCTACTGAACGTGGCCCCGGTAGCATTCCCAGTAGTCTACTGAACGTGGCCCCGGTAGTATTCCCAGTAGCCTACTGAACGTGGCCCCGGTAACATCCCCAGTAGTCTACTGAACGTGGCCCCGGTAACATTCCCAGTAGTCTACTGAACGTGGCCCCGGTAACATTCCCAGTAACCTACTGAATGTGGCCCCAGTAACATTCCCAGTAACCTACTGAATGTGGCCCCAGTAACATTCCCGGTAGCCTACTGAACGTAGCCCCGGTAACATTCTCATTAGTCTACTGAACGTGGCCCCGGTAACATTCTCATTAGTCTACTGAACGTGGCCCCGGTAGCATTCCCAGTAACCTACTGAGCGTGGCCCCGGTAACATTCTCATTAGTCTACTGAACGTGGCCCCGGTAACATTCTCATTAGTCTACTGAACGTGGCCCCGGTAGCATCCCCAGTAACCTACTGAACGTAGCCCCGGTAACATTCCCAGTAGCCTACTGAACGTGGCCCTGGTAACATTCCCAGTAACCTACTGAACGTGGCCCCGGTAACATCCCCAGTAGTCTACTGAACGTGGCCCCGGTAACATTCCCAGTAGTATACTGAACGTGGCCCAGGTAGCATTCCCAGTAACCTACTGAACGTGGCCCCGGTAACATTCCCAGTAGCCTACTGAACGTAGCCCCGGTAACATTCCCAGTAACCTACTGAACGTGGCCCCGGTAACATTCCCAGTAGTCTACTGAACGTGGCCCCGGTAACATCCCCAGTAACCTACTGAACGTGGCCCCGGTAACATTCCCAGTAGTATACTGAACGTGGCCCAGGTAGCATTCCCAGTAACCTACTGAACGTGGCCCCGGTAACATTCCCAGTAGCCTACTGAATGTAGCCCCGGTAACATTCCCAGTAACCTACTGAACGTGGCCCCGGTAACATTCCCAGTAGTCTACTGAACGTGGCCCCGGTAACATTCCCAGTAGTCTACTGAACGTGGCTCCGGTAACATTCCCAGTAGTCTACTGAACGTGGCCCCGGTAACATTCCCAGTAGCCTACTGAACGTGGCCCCGGTAACATTCCCAGTAGTCTACTGAACGTGGCCCCGGTAACATCCCCAGTAACCTACTGAACGTGGCCCCGGTAACATTCCCAGTAGTCTACTGAACGTGGCCCCGGTAACATTCCCAGTAGTCTAATGAACGTGGCCCCGGTAACATTCCCAGTAGTCTACTGAACGTGGCCCCGGTAACATTCCCAGTAGTCTACTGAACGTGGCCCCGGTAACATTCCCAGTAACCTACTGAACGTGGCCCCGGTAACATTCCCAGTAGTCTACTGAACGTGGCCCCGGTAACATTCCCAGTAACCTACTGAACGTGGCCCCGGTAACATTCCCAGTAACCTACTGAACGTGGCCCCGGTAACATTCCCAGTAGTCTACTGAACGTGGCCCCGGTAACATTCCCAGTAACCTACTGAATGTGGCCCCGGTAACATTCCCAGTAACCTACTGAACGTAGCCCCGGTCACATTCCCAGTAGCCTACTGAACGTGGCCCTGGTAACATTCCCAGTAGTCTACTGAACGTGGCCCTGGTAACATTCCCAGTAGTCTACTGAACGTGGCCCCGGTAACATTCCCAGTAGTCTACTGAACGTGGCCCTGGTAACATTCCCAGTAGTCTACTGAACGTGGCCCTGGTAACATTCCCAGTAACCTACTGAACGTGGCCCCGGTAACATTCTCATTAACCTACTGAACGTGGCCCCGGTAGCATTCCCAGTAGTCTACTGAACGTGGCCCCGGTAACATTCCCAGTAACCTACTGAACGTGGCCCCGGTAACATTCCCAGTAGTCTACTGAACGTAGCTCCGGTAACATTCCCAGTAGCCTACTGAACGTGGCCCTGGTAACATTCCCAGTAACCTACTGAACGTGGCCCCGGTAACATCCCCAGTAGTCTACTGAACGTGGCCCCGGTAACATTCCCAGTAGTATACTGAACGTGGCCCAGGTAGCATTCCCAGTAACCTACTGAACGTGGCCCCGGTAACATTCCCAGTAACCTACTGAACGTGGCCCCGGTAACATTCCCAGTAGTCTACTGAACGTGGCCCCGGAAACATCCCCAGTAACCTACTGAACGTGGCCCCGGTAACATTCCCAGTAGTATACTGAACGTGGCCCAGGTAGCATTCCCAGTAACCTACTGAACGTGGCCCCGGTAACATTCCCAGTAGCCTACTGAACGTAGCCCCGGTAACATTCCCAGTAACCTACTGAACGTGGCCCCGGTAACATTCCCAGTAGTCTACTGAACGTGGCCCCGGTAACATTCCCAGTAGTCTACTGAACGTGGCTCCGGTAACATTCCCAGTAGTCTACTGAACGTGGCCCCGGTAACATTCCCAGTAGCCTACTGAACGTGGCCCCGGTAACATTCCCAGTAGTCTACTGAACGTGGCCCCGGTAACATCCCCAGTAACCTACTGAACGTGGCCCCGGTAACATTCTCATTAACCTACTGAACGTGGCCCCGGTAACATTCTCATTAACCTACTGAACGTGGCCCAGGTAGCATTCCCAGTAGCCTACTGAACGTGGCCCAGGTAGCATTCCCAGTAGCCTACTGAACGTGGCCCAGGTAGCATTCCCAGTAGTCTACTGAACGTGGCCCAAGTAGCATTCCCAGTAGCCTACTGAACGTTGCCCTGGTAACATTCCCAGTAACCTAATGAACGTAGCTCCGGTAACATCCCCATTAACCTACTGAACGTGGCCCCGGTAACATTCCCAGTAGTCTACTGAACGTAGCCCCGGTAACATTCCCAGTAGTCTACTGAACGTGGCCCCGGTAGCATTCCCAGTAGCCTACTGAACGTGGCCCCGGTAACATCCCCAGTAGTCTACTGAACGTGGCCCCGGTAACATTCCCAGTAGTCTACTGAACGTGGCCCCGGTAACATTCCCAGTAACCTACTGAATGTGGCCCCAGTAACATTCCCAGTAACCTACTGAATGTGGCCCCAGTAACATTCCCGGTAGCCTACTGAACGTAGCCCCGGTAACATTCTCATTAGTCTACTGAACGTGGCCCCGGTAACATTCTCATTAGTCTACTGAACGTGGCCCCGGTAGCATTCCCAGTAACCTACTGAGCGTGGCCCCGGTAACATTCTCATTAGTCTACTGAACGTGGCCCCGGTAACATTCTCATTAGTCTACTGAACGTGGCCCCGGTAGCATCCCCAGTAACCTACTGAACGTAGCCCCGGTAACATTCCCAGTAACCTACTGAACGTGGCCCAGATTGACCCGTCCCTCCCATTAATTGGGCGTTTTTTGCCAATTTTGTTACCGGACTTGAGGTTAAAACGCTCTAAATTACGAGGACTCGAGGACGTGAAAAACGAGACGTTCAGAGTTATCAAATCAATACCGCGCTGATGTCATACAAGCAAAACAAACAAACACACCCAAGTCCAAATGTGCATCAATAATCATAAAAGTCCCGTCATTAAAAACAGTGTCACCGTTTATAATCACTATGTTAGACGTACAATGACTAGATGACACGGCGTCACACCCTGGGTTGTTCCCGATCACAATAAGCAGTGGTTTGTTGTATTGACTAGATGACACGGTGTCATACCCTGGGTTGTATTGACTAGATGACACGGTGTCATACCCTGGGTTGTATTGACTAGATGACACGGCGTCATACCCTGGGTTGTATTGACTAGATGACACGGCGTCATACCCTGGGTTGTTCCCGATCACAATAAGCAGTGGTTTGTTGTATAGACTAGATGACACGGTGTCATACCCTGGGTTGTTCCCGATCACAATAAGCAGTGGTTTGTTGTATTGACTAGATGACACGGTGTCATACCCTGGGTTGTATTGACTAGATGACACGGTGTCATACCCTGGGTTGTATTGACTAGATGACACGGTGTCATACCCTGGGTTGTATTGACTAGATGACACGGTGTCATACCCTGGGTTGTATTGACTAGATGACACGGTGTCATACCCTGGGTTGTATTGACTAGATGACACGGTGTCATACCCTGGGTTGTATTGACTAGATGACACGGTGTCATACCCTGGGTTGTATAGACTAGATGACACTGTGTCATACCCTGGGTTGTTCCCGATCACAATAAGCAGTGGTTTGTTGTATTGACTAGATGACACGGTGTCATACCCTGGGTTGTATTGACTAGATGACACAGTGTCATACCCTGGGTTGTATTGACTAGATGACACAGTGTCATACCCTGGGTTGTTCCGATCACAATAAGCAGTGGTTTGTTGTATTGACTAGATGACACGGTGTCATACCCTGGGTTGTATAGACTAGATGACACTGTGTCATACCCTGGGTTGTTCCCGATCACAATAAGCAGTGGTTTGTTGTATTGACTAGATGACACGGTGTCATACCCTGGGTTGTATTGACTAGATGACACGGTGTCATACCCTGGGTTGTATTGACTAGATGACACAGTGTCATACCCTGGGTTGTATTGACTAGATGACACGGTGTCATACCCTGGGTTGTATTGACTAGATGACACGGTGTCATACCCTGGGTTGTATTGACTAGATGACACGGTGTCATACCCTGGGTTGTATTGACTAGATGACACAGTGTCATACCCTGGGTTGTATTGACTAGATGACACAGTGTCATACCCTGGGTTGTATTGACTAGATGACACAGTGTCATACCCTGGGTTGTATTGACTAGATGACACAGTGTCATACCCTGGGTTGTATTGACTAGATGACACGTTGTCATACCCTGGGTTGTATTGACTAGATGACACAGTGTCATACCCTGGGTTGTATTGACTAGATGACACAGTGTCATACCCTGGGTTGTATTGACTAGATGACACAGTGTCATACCCTGGGTTGTATTGACTAGATGACACAGTGTCATACCCTGGGTTGTATTGACTAGATGACACAGTGTCATACCCTGGGTTGTATTGACTAGATGACACGTTGTCATACCCTGGGTTGTATTGACTAGATGACACAGTGTCATACCCTGGGTTGTATTGACTAGATGACACAGTGTCATACCCTGGGTTGTATTGACTAGATGACACGGTGTCATACCCTGGGTTGTATTGACTAGATGACACAGTGTCATACCCTGGGTTGTATTGACTAGATGACACGGAGTCATACCCTGGGTTGTATTGACTAGATGACACAGTGTCATACCCTGGGTTGTATTGACTAGATGACACGGTGTCATACCCTGGGTTGTATTGACTAGATGACACGGTGTCATACCCTGGGTTGTATTGACTAGATGACACAGTGTCATACCCTGGGTTGTATTGACTAGATGACACTGTGTCATACCCTGGGTTGTATTGACTAGATGACACGTTGTCATACCCTGGGTTGTATTGACTAGATGACACGGTGTCATACCCTGGGTTGTATTGACTAGATGACACAGTGTCATACCCTGGGTTGTATAGACTAGATGACACGGTGTCATACCCTGGGTTGTATTGACTAGATGACACGGTGTAATACCCTGGGTTGTTCCGATCACAATAAGCAGTGGTTTGTTGTATAGACTAGATGACACGGTGTCATACCCTGGGTTGTATTGACTAGATGACACCGCGTCATACCCTGGGTTGTATTGACTAGATGACACCGCGTCATACCCTGGGTTGTATTGACTAGATGACACCGCGTCATACCCTGGGTTGTATTGTGAAGGAAAATCCATTCTATAAGTACACAAAATGTACCATCTGCTTTCCCTGAATCGCTTTGTGAAAGCCTAACGCTAAAATCAGATTTAAAACATTAGCCAATAAAACACCTCTGGTTGTGATTGGGAGTCCCATAGGGCGGCGCATAATTGGCCCAGAGTCGTCCGAGTTTGGCCCGGGGGTAGGCCCGTCAATGTAAAGATAATAATGATTTTCTTAACTGATTTGCTTAGTTAAATAAAAAATTCATAAAAAAAACCCAAAATGCTTTCAAATCATGCCCAATATCATGATTTATAAAGGGTCTGTTTTTGGGATTGAGTTAAACAACAGTAATTGTGTGATGGAGGAGATGCAGGGTTGTGTTCCAAATAGAATCACCCCCCCCCCCCCCCCCCAGTGTGCCTGCTCTAGTTCCTCAACTGCACAGCTAGGAGAGGTTTTTTTAAAAGAAGACCTTAAAAAAAAACTTATTTGAGTCATAAAAGTACATTGAAATGACTTTAGGTACTGTGTGTACACTTATTAAGAGAGTGGCCAATTGGGAGACAGTTTGGAGATTATGTACACTTATTAAGAGAGTGGCCAATTGGGAGACAGTTTGGAGATTATGTACACTTATTAAGAGAGTGGCCAATTGGGAGACAGTTTGGAGATTATGTACACTTATTAAGAGAGTGGCCAATTGGGAGACAGTTTGGAGATTATGTACACTTATTAAGAGAGTGGCCAATTGGGAGACAGTTTGGAGATTATGTACACTTATTAAGAGAGTGGCCAATTGGGAGACAGTTTGGAGATTATGTACACTTATTAAGAGAGTGGCCAATTGGGAGACAGTTTGGAGATTATGTACACTTATTAAGAGAGTGGCCAATTGGGAGACAGCAGTTAGTTCTCGCATTCAAAACCCTTGTCAGTTGTTTGTGTTTGTCTTGTGTTTCACCCCACATTTTCCAGGAATATTCGTATCATGTTACTGAATGTATCCAGAGTCTTGTTTTTTTTCTCCTCCAGATTTCATTGTCAACAATGTTTGGATTCAGTCTTGTGTCAGGTGAACGGTTGTGTCCTCACCTTTGGTCTAATCATTTCCCCATAATCTCCATACTGTCCCCATAATCTCCAAACTGTTCCCATAATCTCCAAACTGTTGCCATAATCTCCATACTGTCCCCATCATCTCCAAATTGTCCCCATAATCTCCAAACTGTTGCCATAATCTCCATACTGTCCCCATCATCTCCATACTGTTACCATAATCTCCAAATTGTCCCCATAATCTCCAAATTGTCCCCATAATCTCCAAACTGTTCCCATAATGCCCAAACTGTTCCCATAATCCCCAAACTGTTCTTTAAAAAATAATTCTACTATGTTTATGCATCCCATATGTCTTCTGTAAGAAACCTTCCAGATTAGCCCCGTCTGTCTATAAAAACCAATCCCCACCAGTGTAGAAGGTTGACGGGATAGTTCACCCAGGACATGAGGGAGGACATTGACTTGCAAGGTTTTGGACAACAACAACAACAACATTTATTATTTAGAGACAGTGTCCAGGTAAAACAAAAATAAAGCATGGATTACCGTCTCACTTGGTCCCAAGACTGCTTACAGGGTAAGGAAATAAAAATATCATTTCAGGTGAACTATCAATTTAAAAATTAAGTCAAGAGTTGTGATACTAAAGAGCTGTACACATATTGACAAACAGTCTCAGAGTAACTGAACTGGATCTAGGATCAGGTCCCATATTCACAAACAGTCTCAGAGTAACTGAACTGGATCTAGGATCAGGTCCCATATTCACAAATAAGTCTCAGAGTAACAGAACTGGATCAGGTCACATATTGACAAACAGTCTCAGAGTAACTGAACTGGATCAGGTCACATATTGACAAACAGTCTGAGAGTAACTGAACTGGATCTAGGATCAGGTCCCATATTCACAAATAAGTCTCAGAGTAACAGAACTGGATCTAGGATCAGGTCCCATATTGACAAACAGTCTCAGAGTAACAGAACTGGATCTAGGATCAGGTCCCATATTCACAAATAAGTCTCAGAGTAACAGAACTGGATCTAGGATCAGGTCCCATATTCACAAATAAGTCTCAGAGTAACAGAACTGGATCTAGGATCAGGTCCCATATTGACAAACAGTCTCAGAGTAACAGAACTGGATCTAGGATCAGGTCCCATATTGACAAACAGTCTCAGAGTAACAGAACTGGATCTAGGATCAGGTCCCATATTGACAAACAGTCTGAGAGTAACAGAACTGGATCTAGGATCAGGTCCCATATTCACAAATAAGTCTCAGAGTAACAGAACTGGATCTAGGATCAGGTCCCATATTGACAAACAGTCTCAGAGTAACAGAACTGAACTGGATCTAGGATCAGGTCCCATATTGACAAACAGTCTCAGAGTAACAGAACAGAACTGGATCTAGGATCAGGTCCCATATTCACACTCTCAGTAACAGTACACATTGTGAATGGGGGCCCTGATCAGCAGTCCTACTCTGAGACACATTGTGAATGGGGGCCCTGATCAGCAGTCCTACTCTGAGACACATTGTGAATAGGGGTCCTGACCAGCAGTCCTACTCTGAGACACATTGTGAATGGGGGTCCTGATCAGCAGTCCTACTCTGACACATTGTGAATAGGGGTCATGACCTTACATCAGCAGTCCTACTCTGAGACACGTTGTGAATAGGGGTCCTGATCAGCAGTCCTACTCTGAGACACATTGTGAATAGGGGTCCTGACCAGCAGTCCTACTCTGAGACACATTGTGAATGGGGGTCCTGATCAGCAGTCCTACTCTGAGACACATTGTGAATAGGGGTCCTGATCAGCAGTCCTACTCTGAGACACATTGTGAATGGGGGTCCTGATCAGCAGTCCTACTCTGAGACACATTGTGAATAGGGGTCCTGATCAGCAGTCCTACTCTGAGACACATTGTGAATGGGGGTCTTGATCAGCAGTCCTACTCTGAGACACATTGTGAATAGGGGTCCTGACCTTACATCAGGTGTCCTACTCTGAGACACATTGTGAATGGGGGTCCTGATCAGCAGTCCTACTCTAAGACACATTGTGAATAGGGGTCCTGACCTTACATCAGGTGTCCTACTCTGAGACACGTTGTGAATGGGAGTCCTGATCAGCAGTCCTACCCTGAGACACATTGTGAATGGGGGTCCTGATCAGCAGTCCTACTCTGAGACACATTGTGAATAGGGGTCCTGATCAGCAGTCCTACTCTGAGACACATTGTGAATGGGGGTCCTGATCAGGTGTCCTACTCTGAGACACATTGTGAATAGGGGTCCTGATCAGGTGTCCTACTCTGAGACACATTGTGAATAGGGGTCCTGATCAGGTGTCCTACTCTGAGACACATTGTGAATGGGGGTCCTGATCAGCAGTCCTACTCTGAGACACATTGTGAATAGGGGTCCTGATCAGCAGTCCTACTCTGAGACACATTGTGAATAGGGGTCCTGATCAGGTATCCTACTCTGAGACACATTGTGAATGGGGGGGGGGGTCCTGATCCTACATCAGTTCCTAAACCAGAGCATGTGATTTATTCATTCATCAGACAGTAGGGACCCTCGACATGTGTTCCGTCCCTGGCATCCAGAGCAACATGGCGGCCTCCAGACTGGCTTCTAGCCAGCACTCTCCTCCCGTGTCACATGGGACAAGCAGTAGGCCTGGATACCTGGATACAACGTGAGGGAGGGAGGGAGGGAGGAGAGGGAGGGAGGGAGGAGAGGGAGGAATGGGAGGGAGAAGGGAAGGAGGGAGGGATGAGAGGGAGGGAGGAGAGGGGGGGAAGGAGGGAGGGAGGAATGGGAGGGAGAGGGAAAGGAGGGAGGGAGGAGAGGGAGGGAGGAGAGGGGGGGAAGGAGGGAGGGAGGGAGGAGAGGGAGGGAGGGAGGAGAGGGAGGAAGGAGGGAGGGAGGAGAGGGAGGGAGGAGAGGGGGGGAAGGAGGGAGGAGAGGGAGGGAGAAAAGAGGACATATCAGATATGTGGTTTGATAATATGAAGGCGTTAGATGTATCACTGTAACGTCAAACTGCCGGAGCGACTTCCTCCTGGTTGAGCCCCCCCCCCCCACCCCACACACACACACACTTGGTACCAACTCGTGACCTCTTGTCTCACAAAACAAGACAGCACCTTTTCGAAGAGTCTTAGCCTGATCGCGCCACCCCCCAGACTTTACCCCCCCAATTAAACCTAGATTTCATTTCCTGATATCAATGTTATAATTGTTCCTACTTCCTCTGGTACAGAATCTCTTCCTCTTTAACTCCGTTACAACACAAGAAAACAAATGTGTCTGTGTCCCCGTCTGTGTCCCCGTCTGTGTCCCCGTCTGTGTCCCTGTCTGTGTCCCCGTCTGTCCCTGTCTGTGTCCCTGTCTGTGTCCCTGTCTCTGTCCCTGTCTGTGTCCCTGTCTGTGTCCCTGTGTGTCCCTGTCTGTGTCCCTGTCTGTGTCCCTGTCTGTGTCCCTGTCTGTCCCTGTCTGTGTCCCTGTCTGTGTCCCTGTCTGTGTCCCTGTCTGTCCCTGTCTGTGTCCCTGTCTGTGTCCCCGTCTGTGTCTCTGTCTGTCCCTGTCTGTGTCTCTGTCTGTCCCTGTCTGTGTCCCTGTCTGTGTCCCTGTCTGTGTCCCTGTCTGTCCCTGTCTGTGTCCCTGTCTGTGTCCCTGTCTGTGTCCCTGTGTGTCCCTGTCTGTGTCCCTGTCTGTGTCCCTGTGTGTGTCCCTGTCTGTGTCCCTGTCTGTCCCTGTCTGTGTCCCTGTCTGTGTCCCTGTGTCCCTGTCTGTGTCCCTGTCTGTCCCTGTCTGTGTCCCTGTCTGTGTCCCTGTGTGTCCCTGTCTGTGTCCCTGTCTGTGTCCCTGTCTGTGTCCCTGTCTGTGTCCCTGTCTGTGTCCCTGTCTGTGTCTCTGTCTGTGTCCCTGTCTGTCCCTGTCTGTGTCCCTGTGTGTGTCCCTGTCTGTGTCCCTGTCTGTGTCCCTGTGTGTGTCCCTGTCTGTGTCGCTGTCTGTGTCCCTGTCTGTGTCCCTGTGTGTGTCCCTGTCTGTCCCTGTGTGTGTCCCTGTCTGTGTCCCTGTCTGTGTCCCTGTCTGTGTCCCTGTCTGTGTCCCTGTCTGTGTCCCTGTCTGTGTCCCTGTCTGTGTCCCTGTCTGTGTCCCTGTGTCCCTGTCTGTGTCCCTGTGTCCCTGTCTGTGTCCCTGTCTGTGTCACTGTGTGTCCCTGTCTGTGTCCCTGTGTGTCCCTGTCTGTGTCCCTGTCTGTGTCCCTGTGTGTCTGTGTGTCTGTGTGTCTGTGTGTCTGTGTGTCTGTCTGTGTCCCTGTCTGTGTCCCTGTCTGTGTCCCTGTCTGTGTCCCTGTCTGTCCCTGTCTGTGTCCCTGTCTGTGTCCCTGTCTGTGTCCCTGTGTCCCTGTCTGTGTCCCTGTCTGTCCCTGTCTGTGTCCCTGTGTGTCCCTGTCTGTGTCCCTGTCTGTGTCCCTGTCTGTGTCCCTGTCTGTGTCCCTGTCTGTGTCCCTGTGTCCCTGTCTGTGTCCCTGTCTGTGTCCCTGTCTGTGTCCCTGTCTGTGTCCCTGTCTGTGTCCCTGTGTGTCCCTGTCTGTGTCCCTGTCTGTGTCCCTGTCTGTGTCCCTGTCTGTGTCCCTGTCTGTGTCCCTGTCTGTGTGTCTGTGTGTCTGTGTGTCTGTGTGTCTGTGTCCCTGTCTGTGTCCCTGTCTGTGTCCCTGTCTGTGTCCCTGTGTGTCCCTGTCTGTGTCCCTGTGTGTCCCTGTGTGTCCCTGTCTGTGTCCCTGTGTGTCCCTGTGTGTCCCTGTCTGTGTCCCTGTCTGTGTCCCTGTCTGTGTCCCTGTCTGTGTGTCTGTGTGTCTGTGTGTCTGTGTGTCTGTGTGTCTGTGTCCCTGTCTGTGTCCCTGTCTGTGTCCCTGTGTGTCCCTGTGTGTCCCTGTCTGTGTCCCTGTGTGTCCCTGTGTGTCCCTGTGTGTCCCTGTGTGTCCCTGTCTGTGTCCCTGTGTGTCCCTGTCTGTGTCCCTGTCTGTGTCCCTGTGTGTCCATGTGTGTGTCCCTGTCTGTGTCCCTGTGTGTGTCCCTGTGTGTCCATGTGTGTCCCTGTGTGTCCCTGTGTGTCCCTGTCTGTCTGTGTCCCTGTCTGTCTGTGTCCCTGTCTGTCTGTGTCCCTGTCTGTCTGTGTATGTGTGTGTGTCTGTCGGTGTGTGTGTGTGTGTGTGTGTGTGTGTGTGTGTGGGAGTATGTGTATGTGTGTGTGTGTGTGTGTGTGTATACTCACTCTGTACTATCGAGTGGTAAGCAGCAGCAGCAGGGGAGTCTGGGACTTCAGTCAGGAATGACTTCCCTTCATCACAACTCTTACCTGACAGACAGAGACAAGGAGAAGGAGAGAGAGACAAGGAGAAGGAGAAGGAGAGAGAGACAGCGAGAGAGAGAGAGAGAGAGACAGAGAGAGACAGAGAAAGAGAGAGAGAGAGAGGGAGAGAGAGAGAGACAGAGAGAGAGAGAGAGACAGAGACAGAGACACAGAGAGAGACAGAGAGAGAGACAGAGAGAGAGAGAGAGACAGAGAGAGAGAGAGAGAGGGAGAGAGAGAGAGACAGAGAGAGAGAGAGACAGAGACACAGAGAGAGAGAGAGAGAGAGAGAGAGACAGAGACAGAGACACAGAGAGAGACAGAGAGAGAGACAGAGAGAGAGAGAGAGAGAGAGAGAGACAGAGAAAGAGAGAGACAGAGACACAGAGAGAGACAGAGAGAGAGACAGAGAGAGAGAGAGAGAGGTAGGAGGACAGAAGGAGGGAGAAAGGAGAGAGATAACAGTGACTTACTGCATAGCTGTGGATCTATAGACCTGACTTACTGCATTGGTGTGGATCTATAGACCTGACTTACTGCATGGCTGTGGATCTATAGACCTGACTTACTGCATAGCTGTGGTGTGGATCTATAGACCTGACTAACTGTATGGCTGTGGATCTATAGACCTGACTTACTGCATAGCTGTGGATCTATAGACCTGACTTACTGCATAGCTGTGGTGTGGATCTATAGACCTGACTTACTGCATTGGTGTGGATTTATAGACCTGAATTACTGCATAGCTGTGGATCTATAGACCTGACTTACTGCATTGGTGTGGGTCTATAGACCTGACTTACTGCATTGGTGTGGGTCTATAGACCTGACTTACTGCATTGGTGTGGGTCTATAGACCTGACTTACTGCATAGCTGTGGATCTATAGACCTGACTTACTGCATAGCTGTGGATCTATAGACCTGACTTACTGCATAGCTGTGGATCTATAGACCTGACTTACTGCATTGGTGTGGATCTATAGACCTGACTTACTGCATAGCTGTGGATCTATAGACCTGACTTACTGCATAGCTGTGGATCTATAGACCTGACTTACTGCATAGCTGTGGATCTATAGACCTGACTTACTGCATTGGTGTGGATCTATAGACCTGACTTACTGCATGGCTGTGGTGTGGGTCTATAGACCTGACTTACTGCATTGGTGTGGATTTATAGACCTGACTTACTGCATAGCTGTGGATCTATAGACCTGACTTACTGCATAGCTGTGGATCTATAGACCTGACTTACTGCATAGCTGTGGTGTGGATCTATAGACCTGACTTACTGCATAGCTGTAGTGTGGATCTATAGACCTGACTTACTGCATAGCTGTGGATCTATAGACCTGACTTACTGCATAGCTGTGGATCTATAGACCTGACTTACTGCATTGGTGTGGATCTATAGACCTGACTTACTGCATGCCTGTGGTGTGGATCTATAGACCTGACTAACTGCATAGCTGTGGATCTACAGACCTGACTTACTGCATAGCTGTGGTGTGGATCTATAGACCTGACTTACTGCATTGGTGTGGATCTATAGACCTGACTTACTGCATAGCTGTGGTGTGAATATATAGACCTGACTTACTGCATGGCTGTGGTGGGGATCTATAGACCTGACTTACTGCATAGCTGTGGAACTATAGACCTGACTTACTGCATAGCTGTGGATCTATAGACCTGACTTACTGCATAGCTGTGGATCTATAGACCTAACTAACTGCATAGCTGTGGATTTACAGACCTGACTTACTGCATAGCTGTGGTGTGGATCTATAGACCTAACTAACTGCATAGCTGTGGATTTACAGACCTGACTTACTGCATAGCTGTGGTGTGGAACTATAGACCTGACTTACTGCATGGCTGTGGGTCTATAGACCTGACTTACTGCATAGCTGTGGATCTATAGACCTGACTTACTGCATAGCTGTGGATCTATAGACCTGACTTACTGCATAGCTGTGGTGTGAATATATAGACCTGACTTACTGCATGGCTGTGGTGTGGATCTATAGACCTGACTTACTGCATAGCTGTGGAACTATAGACCTGACTTACTGCATAGCTGTGGATCTATAGACCTGACTTACTGCATAGCTGTGGATCTATAGACCTAACTAACTGCATAGCTGTGGATTTACAGACCTGACTTACTGCATAGCTGTGGTGTGGATCTATAGACCTGACTTACTGCATTTGTGTGGATTTATAGACCTGACTTACTGCATAGCTGTGGATCTATAGACCTGACTTACTGCATGGCTGTGGGTCTATAGACCTGACTTACTGCATAGCTGTGGATCTATAGACCTGACTTACTGCATAGCTGTGGATCTATAGACCTGACTTACTGTATAGCTGGGGTCCAGTCTCTATCCTGGGGTCCAGTCTCTATCCTGGGGTCCAGTCTCTATCCTGGGGTCCAGTCTCTATCCTGGGGTCCAGTCTCTATCCTGGGGTCCAGTCTCTATCCTGGGGTCCAGTAGGACTGGTACTAACACAGCTATCTGTAGTCCAGTCTCTATCCTGGGGTCCAGTCTCTATCCTGGGGTCCAGTCTCTATCCTGGGGTCCAGTCTCTATCCTGGGGTCAAGTCTCTATCCTGGGGTCCAGTCTCTATCCTGGGGTCCAGTCTCTATCTTGGGGTCCAGTAGGACTGGTACTAACACAGCTAGCTATATGTAGTCCAGTCTCTATCCTGGGGTCCAGTCTCTATCCTGGGGTCCAGTACCTATCCTGGGGTAAAGTACCTATCCTGGGGTAAAGTACCTACCCTGGGGTCCAGTATCTACCCTGGGGTCCAGTATCTACCCTGGGGTCCAGTACCTATCCTGGGGTCCAGTACCTATCCTGGGGTCCAGTACCTATCCTGGGGTCCAGTAGGACTGGTACTAACACAGCTATCTGTAGTCCAGTACCTATTCTGGGGTCCAGTACCTATCCTGGGGTCCAGTCTCTATCCTGGGGTCCAGTACCTATCCTGGGGTACAGTACCTATCCTGGGGTCCAGTAGGACTGGTCCTAACACAACTATCTGTAGTCCAGTACCTATTCTGGGGTCCAGTACCTATCCTGGGGTCCAGTATCTACCCTGAGGTCCAGTACCTACCCTGGGGTCCAGTACCTACCCTGGGGTCCAGTACCTACCCTGGGGTCCAGTACCTATCCTGTGGTCCAGTAGGACTGGTACTAACACAACTATCTGTAGTCCAGTCTCTATCCTGGGGTCCAGTCTCTATCCTGGGGTCCAGTCTCTATCCTGGGGTCCAGTCTCTATCCTGGGGTCCAGTACCTATCCTGGGGTCCAGTACCTATCCTGGGGTCCAGTACCTATCCTGGGGTCCAGTACCTATCCTGGGGTCCAGTAGGACTGGTACTAACACAACTATCTGTAGTCCAGTCTCTATCCTGGGGTCCAGCCTCTATCCTGGGGTCCAGCCTCTATCCTGGGGTCCAGCCTCTATCCTGGGGTCCAGCCTCTATCCTGGGGTCCAGTAGGACTGGTACTAACACAGCTATCTGTAGTCCAGTACCTATCCTGGGGTCCAGTGGGACTGGTACTAACACAGCTATCTGTAGTCCAGTACCTATCCTGGGGTCCAGTAGGACTGGTACTAACACAGCTATCTGTAGTCCAGTACCTATCCTGGGGTCCAGTGGGACTCGTCCTAGCAGAGTAAGGTTCATCTCTTCACACATCCTCTCTGCTCCTCCCGTGGTGGGTGGGAAGATCTGAGACGTGTTCTTGAGGAGGGGGGAGATGGGGGAGAGAGACGAGGGAGAGAGAGGAGAGGGGAGAGAGAGAGAGGGGAGGAGGGGAGAGAGAGAGGTGGGGGAGAGAGATGAGGGAGAGAGAGGAGAGGGGAGAGAGAGAGATGGGGAGAGAGACGAAGGAGAGAGAGGAGAGGGGAGAGAGAGAGATGGGGAGAGAGACGAGGGAGAGAGAGGAGAGGGGAGAGAGAGAGATGGGGGAGAGAGAGAGGGGAGGAGGGGAGAGAGAGAGGGGAGGAGGGGAGAGAGAGAGAGGGGAGGAGGGGAGAGAGAGAGAGGGGAGGAGGGGAGAGAGAAAGGTGGGGGAGAGAGACGAGGGGAAAGAGAGAGAAAGAGAGAGAGAGGGTTACACATCATGCCAATGAATGGTGTCTGTCTTTATCAGAGAAAATTACACATTGTCCACATATACCTAAATAAATAAAACTCTCACCTTGCATTTGGGACAGACAAACCCACTCATGTTCTCCACCACTCCTATGATGGGCAGCTGGACCTTCTGACAGAACCTAATCTCCTTCCTGACATCCTGAAGAGATACCTCCTAGAGAGGGGGGGGAGAGAGAAATGGAGGGGTGAGAGATGGAGGGAGGAGGGTGAGAGAGAGGGAGGGAGGGAGGAGTGGGGAGAGAGAGGGAGGGAGAGAGAGAGATGGAGGGGTGAGAGATGGAGGGAGGAGGGTGAGAGATGGAGGGAGGAGGGAGAGAGGGAGGGAGGGAGGGAGGAGTGGGGAGAGAGAGGGAGGGAGAGAGAGAGAGGGAGAGAGGGAGGAGGGGTGAGAGAGAGGGAGGGAGGAGAGAGAGGGAGGGAGGAGGGGTGAGAGATGTTGGTATTACAGACTAAGTCAGGGAGAGGTTGAACATGTCAGTGAAGACAATTGCCAGTCAGCTGCGGAGTGCGTGATCACACAGTCATCTGGAACAGCTGATGCTCTCATGCATGTTTCAGTGTTACCTTCCTCCAATCGAGCATAGAAGTGATTTAACTCGTCTGGTAGGCTCGTGTCACTGGGCGTGTCACTGGGCAGCTCGTGGCTGCATCACTGCCTGATACGGCAACTGCTTGGCCTCCGACCGCAAGGCACTACAGAGGGTAGTGCATACGGCCCAGTACATCACCGGGGTCAAGCTTCCTGCCATCCAGGACCTCTATACCAGGCGGTGTCAGAGGAAGAGCCCTAAAAATTGTCAAAGACTCCAGCCACCTTAGTCATAGACTGTCCTCTCTGCTATCGCACGGCAAGCGGTACGGGATCGCCATGTCTAGGTCCAAGAAACAGCTTCTACCCCCCCCCAAGCCACAAGACTCCTGAACATCTAATCAAATGGCTACCAAGACTATTTGCATTACCCCCCCCCCCCCCCCCCCTTCTTCTACGCTGCTGCTACTCAGTTATTATCTTTAATAACTCTACCTACATAATTACCTCAATTACCTCGACATCGGTTCCCCCTGCACATTGACTCCGGTACCCCCCCGAATATAGCCTCCACACGGATTCTGTACCGGTACCCCCAGTCATAGCAACCGATCTAACAAGACAGTCCTGGTTAAAACGACCCAGACAGTCCTGGTTAAACGACCCAGACAGTCCTGGTTAAACGACCCAGACAGTCCTGGTTAAACGACCCAGTCAGTCCTGGTTAAACGACCCAGACAGTCCTGGTTAAACGACCCTCAGTCTTGGTTAAACGACCCAGTCAGTCTTGGTTAAACGACCCAGCCATAGCAACCCATCTAACCAGACAGTCCTGGTTAACAGGTTAACAACCCGGTTGCCGTAGCGACGTGCCTTAGCAACGTGGTAACAACAGAAACATGCTGTAGCTACCTAGTTGTTCTCTCTAGTGAGCCGTAGTCGCCGTAGTTACCTGCGGGGTGGTGATGATGACGGCTCCGTCGATGCGGGCGGAGCTAAGGTACTGGACGATAGACAGGTGTTCGTCAGAGGTGCCGGGGGGCGTGTCCACGATGAGGTAATCCAGTTCCCCCCAATCGACATCTCGCAGGAACTGTTTGATCATCCCTGACAGGAAGTGCAGCACCACCACAGCCAATCAGATCACAGCCTCATCATCATTCACACTTGATTTATTTATTGTTTATATAATAATGACCCAGTCATAGCAACCCATCTAACCAAACAGTCCTGTAATAATGTTAATCTTTATTTATCCAGGAAGTTCCCTGGAGGTCAAACACTGTCAAGTGTCAGCTAAACACACACACACACACACACACGGGTACCGTTCTTCTTGGGTCCTCTCCAGATAACAGCATCATCAGGACTGCTGAGTAGGAAGCCAATAGACATGACCGCAAGGTTATCCTCTACATACTGGAACACACACACACACACACAGGTTATCCTCTACATACTGGAACACACACACACACACACACACAGGTTATCCTCTACATACTGGATCACACACACACACAGGTTATCCTCTACATACTGGAACACACACACACACCATCCTCTACATACTGGATCACACACACACACACCATCCTCTACATACTGGATCACACACACACACACACCATCCTCTACATACTGGATCACACACACACACACACCATCCTCTACATACTGGATCACACACACACACACCATCCTCTACATACTGGATCACACACACACACACACCATCCTCTACATACTGGATCACACACACACACACCATCCTCTACATACTGGATCACACACACACACACCATCCTCTACATACTGGATCACACACACACACACCCAGGTTATCCTCTACGTTCTGGATCACACACACACACACCATCCTCTACATACTGGATCACACACACACACACCATCCTCTACATACTGGAACACACACACACACACACCCAGGTTATCCTCTACGTTCTGGATCACACACACACACACCATCCTCTACATACTGGATCACACACACACACACCATCCTCTACATACTGGATCACACACACACACACACCATCCTCTACATACTGGATCACACACACACACACCATCCTCTACATACTGGATCACACACACACACCCAGGTTATCCTCTACGTTCTGGAACACAATAAACTGATATATTAAAAAGAAAGAAAACAAACATTGAACTATTTGTTCTGGTAAACTTCACTTATAACAACAGGAAGTGAAATGTCATCACCACCGTGTGTTTCCACTCTGGGTTCATTCATCTAGTTTGACTTGGAAAAGGTACCTTCCATTTGTCCAGGAAGTCCCATTGAGGTGGTCCTCTTTTACAAAGGAGACCCTGGTGTGACAGTCAAACTATAAGACAGACAGTATTCTATTGAAGACAGACTCACCACAGGAGACCAGCCAGAACCACTCTGATGGACCTACAGACAGAGAGACAGAGAGACAGACAGAGACACAGATGGAGAGACAGAGACAGAGACACAGATGGAGAGACAGACAGAGACACAGATGGAGAGACAGAGAGAGAGACAGAGAGAGAGACAGAGAGCAAGAGAGAGAGACAGAGAGAGAGACAGAGACAGAGAAGGAGAGACAGAGAGAGAGAGACAGAGACAGAGAGAGAGAGACAGAGAGAGAGAGACACTTTCACTTTGAGTCAATTACGGTAACTTTTACTCATCTATGATTGGGTTTCTCCACCTTGCTCTCTCGCCACAGTTACACCTTTTAACATGTGATTATCGTCATCCGATCACTATCTGAGGCGGCAGGGTAGCCTAGTGGTCAGAGCGTTGGACTAGTAACCAGAAGGTTGCAAGTTCAAATCCCGAGCTGACAAGGTACAAATATTTGTCATTCTGCCCCCTGAACAGGCCGTCATTGAAAATAATAATTATTATCGTTTCTGTTTCTGTTCTGTACCAGATCTTCAGTTTCTTGGAATATCCTTCATTTCTCAGAACAAGAATAGACTGACGAGTTTCAGAAGAGAGTCTTTGTTTCTGGACATTTTAAGCCTGTAATTGATGCTCCAGATACTCAACTAGTCTAAAGAAGGACAGTTTTATTGCTTCTTTAAATCAGGACAACAGTTCTCAGCTGTGCTAAAATAATTGGGTTTTCTAATGATCAATTAGCCTTTTAAAATTATAAACTTGGATTAGCTAACACAACGTGTCATTGCAACACAGGAGTGATGGTTGCTGATAACGGGCCTCTGTGTAGATAACAATGGGCCTCTGTGTAGATAACAATGGGCCTCTGTGTAGATAACAATGGGCCTCTGTGTAGATAACAATGGGCCTCTGTGTAGATAACAATGGGCCTCTGTGTAGATAACAATGGGCCTCTGTGTAGATAACAATGGGCCTCTGTGTAGATAACAATGGGCCTCTGTGTAGATAACAATGGGCCTCTGTGTAGATAACAATGGGCCTCTGTGTAGATAACAATGGGCCTCTGTGTAGATAACAATGGGCCTCTGTGTAGATAACAATGGGCCTCTGTGTAGATAACAATGGGCCTCTGTGTAGATAACAATGGGCCTCTGTGTAGATAACAATGGGCCTCTGTGTAGATAACAATGGGCCTCTGTGTAGATAACAATGGGCCCCTGTGTAGATAACAATGGGCCCCTGTGTAGATAACAATGGGCCCCTGTGTAGATAATAATGGGCCTGAAAATAGGGTATCAAACACACAGGTTGACCAAAACAGCATCGAGATAGGGATCTGACCAATAGCAGAGAGGATATCAATCACATGACCATATAACACGAGGAGAAAGACAGAGAGACAATCCTGCTACCTGCTCTCCCTCCAGACCCATGATCCTGGGGATAGACGGACCACAGATGTCCACATCTAGGAGCGCAACCTGGAGAACACACACACACACACACACACGGGTTAGGGTGTAGAACATGTTCTCCAGTCAACAGACAGCAGATTTAGCAGGTATCACTTAGCCAGTGCATTAACACGTTATCCAGCCGTCATACCCTCATCTGGCCACAGAGAGGCAACATTGAGTCGAGCTACAGCTTTTAGCCAATGTTCCATTTGTGACCACCAGGGGGAGACAAAACCCACAGAAAGGTTTTGTTTGACGATGACAGAGTGGGTATGTTAACTAAACAGACTGGTTGCAGACTTCACCAGGGAGAGGCAGTGAAAGTGTTTTATTCAGCTTTTATGATTTATTTATTTATTTTATTATTTTATTTCATTGACAGTTGAATGAAAACCTGTGATATAATGTGTTTTAACGGTACGACGTGGATCAGACGGACGCTATGTGCTATGCTTCTCCTCTGTATGATCAACTGACGTCAGCTATCAGCGTGACCTTCCCACAGTACACGAGAGAGGGAGAAGAGAGAGAGAAAAGAGGGGGGGAGAGAAAGAGACCTAACAAACGAGTGGAGAACAGAGAGCTAAAGGGAGAGAGATGTTGAAGTGTTACCTCTTTAGTGGCGTCACTAGCCAGTGCGTGGGCCAGATGTGCGCTGAAGGTGCTCTTCCCTACTCCTCCTTTCCCTGACAGGACCAAGATCTTATGTTTCACTGTTAACATCTTCTCTGCTATCTCCTCTATCGCTGCAGGGAGGGAGGGAGAGAGGGGAGAGGAAGAGACAGAGGGGAGAGATAGGAGGGGAAGAGAGAGAGGGTCGGGGAGGGGGGAGAGAGAGAGAGGGTCAGGGAGGGGGGGGTCAGGGAGAGAGTGAGTGAGTGAGGAAAGAGAGATAGAGGCATTAAACACACATTGAAAACAAGGAATTGCAGACTAATCAGTAGTGCAGTTATTCACCAGATCAAGATCAGGACAGAACAGAGACAGAGAGACTTTACCTGGGTCTGGTGCTTTAGTGGCTCCAGAGGAACAGAGGTTCTGGTTGGGACAACCCTGACATGCTGACGTCTTCCCTGCCTGCTCACTGGCCGTACCGGGGCAGTCTGACAACCAATACAACCAATCAGGTCAATACATCAAAAACAACCACCATGACCAACCAATCAGATAATAGCGCCAAATGTAAAATCAAACAAAAAGTGCCCAGATTGAATATGTAGGAAATGCTTGTTTCTTTGTCCACTAATTTGCATGTGACTGAATGAGTTAAAACGCAGATCCATTGACCAAAGATATTATAGTTTATTGGACAAACCCTGTCTATGTTTTTGACAGGTCATGTGATACAGTTTATCCTAGAGAACAGCCAACCGATCCAACCCGACCATCTGCACGCCGGTCGGACAGGCTTCCGGTGTTTATTAAGACACCAGGGACGTACGAGGTATCAATCGGAATAGGAAATGCGAATTGTTTCCATTATCCCAACTATTTAAACTGAGAAGATTTGAACGATTACTTAAAAATTTGTCACAGCAGCCATTATGAAAACGGCACGTAAGCGTTGAACAACAAATGAGCTGACACTGTCATGACATAAACACTGCTAAATGGATCTGTTGTAAACTGGTTTGTAAACTGCGCCATCTGTCTGTTGTCTTATGAAGAAACAATTTTCACCATTTTCACGGCACTTCCCCTGAAAAACCCGAAATTAAGTTTTTCGTAGCAGGTTAGGATAATTAACGTAGGTTTAGAGACCGAGGTTCATTAGGGTTAGCGGAGAAAATCACTTTGTATCGAAGTGCGGTGAGTATTTGACAGGCAGCTATGCTAACAGGCTAAGCAGCTAACTTTCAGACAAACTATTCTTCATTAACAACGACGACAACAAACTTAACATTCACTAACAACTAACATTATAAAAGGCTAAAAAACACATATAATAAACGTGGTGTCTGGATACGGGCGTGTTTTCTTATAATAAACTTAAAATAAACTCACGCTGTGGCGCATCACTTGGAATGTCAGCCATGTTTATTGGGGCGCTGTGGATATTCGTCCGGGCTGAAATCACGTCTCATCTCAAAAGGTTCCGCATATGCACGTTTGACGAAACCAGAGACTAAACGATAAAAAATAGACACACTATAATAATTGTAAAACAGCTAGCCTGGTGATTGAACGGGTTACCAGGCCCATATTTTCCATATGCTTTTTTTATCCGTATAGGGGGGGGATCCAGGCCTCCGTGCCCGCTATGGGAGCACCCCACTACGGGCCCAAATCAATGGGGGCTGCCCCTAGTGATTTATGGAGTTTTTTTTTTTTTAAATATCCTGAAAATTAGGCCCATATTGCATTGTAGCACTACTATAAAATAGAGGAGGGTCGTCTAATTTTTAAAATATATTTTTTGCTTTGGGGAGGGTAGTGTGTTTTTTCCCCTGGTTTACGTTCACTCTCTTTGCTGGTTATACATTCTTCCATATCCACTTGTCCTCATCTTCTTCCATACATCTCTCCTATATCAAGGTGTTTTATTGGGGGGGTTCTTCCCTTATCCACCCAGGGAGAGTCCTTCTAACGCAGACAATTAGATTAGGATGTGACTCCTCCCACCCAGGGAGAGTCCTCCCTCTCCCCTCCTATACAACAGGTCAATACAGACCACCAGTCTGTCTATCCTGCCCTCTATCCACCAGTCTGTCTATCCTGCCCTCTATCCACCAGTCTGTCTATCCTGCCCTCTATCCACCAGTCTGTCTATCCTGCCCTCTATCCACCAGTCTGTCTATCCTGCCCTCTATCCACCAGTCTGTCTATCCTGCCCTCTATCCACCAGTCATAGTGGAAGGTGGATTTGTTTATCCAGATCTGCAGTGGGCTAACTAGAAATCACACCACACATGAAAGCATTCAAAGCTACGTACATTTTTTCAATATGAGCAAATAAGGAAATATCTGAAAGCAGAGAGGCCAGGTGTGTTAGAAGGGCTCTTCCTGGGTGGGAGGAGTCTCCCTGGATGGGAGGAGTCACATCCTAATCTAAGTGTCTGCTTTAGAAGGACTCTCCCTGGGTTGGAGGAGTCACATCCTAATCTAAGTGTCTGACTCCACACTCACAGAACTCTCCCTGGGTGGGAGGAGTCACATCCTAATCTAAGTGTCTGACTCCACCCTCCCAGGACTCTCCCTGGGTGGGAGGAGTCCCATCCTAATCTAAGTGTCTGCGTTAGAAGGACTCTCCCTGGGTGGGAGGAGTCACATCCTAATCTAAGTGTCTGCTTTAGAAGGACTCTCCCTGGGTGGGAGGAGTCACATCCTAATCTAAGTGTCTGACTCCACCCTCCCAGGACTCTCCCTGGGTGGGTGGAGTCACATCCTAATCTAATTGTCTGCGTTAGAAGGACTCTCCCTGGGTGGGAGGAGTCACATCCTAATCTAAGTGTCTGACTCCACCCTCCCAGGACTCTCCCTGGGTGGGAGGAGTCACATCCTAATCTAAGTGTCTGACTCCACCCTCTCAGGACTCTACCTGGGTGGGAGGAGTCACATCCTAATCTAAATGTCTGACTCCACCCTCTCAGGACTCTCCCTGGGTGGGAGGAGTCACATCCTAATCTAAGTGTCTGCGTTAGAAGAACTCTCCCTGGGTGGGAGGAGTCACATCCTAATCTAAGTGTCTGACTCCACCCTCCCAGGATTCTACCTGGGTGGGAGGAGTCACATCCTAATCTAAGTGTCTGTGTTAGAAGGACTCTCCCTGGGTGGGAGGAGTCACATCCTAATCTAAGTGTCTGTGTTAGAAGGACTCTCCCTGGGTGGGAGGAGTCACATCCTAATCTAAGTGTCTGCGTTAGAAGGACTCTCCCTGGGTGGGTGGAGTCACATCCTAATCTAAGTGTCTGACTCCACCCTCTCAGGACTCTCCCTGGGTGGGAGGAGTCACATCCTAATCTAAGTGTCTGACTCCACCCTCTCAGGACTCTCCCTGGGTGGGAGGAGTTACATCCTAATCTAAGTGTCTGACTCCACCCTCTCAGGACTCTCCCTGGGTGGGAGGAGTCACATCCTAATCTAAGTGTCTGTTGTAAAACAGTCTGGAAATATTATGTGGTGTGGCTCTATAGAATATCTCCTTAGAAGTGACATTTTAACACAGTCATGCTTTTTCTGTCAACGCTTGGGTTACGGGGGGGTCGAGTTTGGGTTGTGGGGGCGAGTTTGGGTTGGGGAGGCGGGTTTGGGTTGGGGGGGGCGAGTTTGGGTTGGGGAGGCGGGTTTGGGTTGGGGGGGGGCGAGTTTGGGTTGTGGGGGCGAGTTTGGGTTGGGGGGGTGGGGGGGGGGGTGCGAGTTTGGGTTGTGGGGACGAGTTTGGGTTGGGGAGGCGGGTTTGGGTTGGGGGGGTGAGTTTGGGTTGGGGAGGCAGGTTTGGGTTGGGGGGGTGGCGAGTTTGGGTTGGGGAGGCGAGTTTGGGTTGGGGGGGCAGGTTTGGGTTGGGGGGAGGGGGTTTGGGATGTGGGGGAGTTTGGGTTGGGGGGTGAGTTTGGTTTGGGGAGTCGGGTTTGGGTTGGGGGGGTGGCGAGTTTGGGAAACATTGCTCTAATGTGACTGATATAACACACACACACACACACACACACACACACACACACACACACACACACACACACACACACACACACACACACACACACACACACACACACACACACACACACACACACACACACACACACACACACACTCTTTCCCTGTCTCTCTGGGTTCTGTAGCTATGACAGGACCAGCCCCTGCCATGCAAAACAGTTACCCTGGCAACCACCTGACATTCGTCCCTGTCCTGAGGCTGTTTGAGGAAGAGAACTAGACCTCATCCAGAATGCTGCAGCCCGTCCTGATGTTTAACCAGTTCTCCCATGTCACCCCGCTCCTCTCCTCCTCTCCTCCCCTCTCCTCTCCTCCTCTCTCCTCTCCTCCTCTCTACTCACCTCCTCTCTCCTCTCCTCCTCTCTCATCTCCTCCTCTCCTCCCTCCTCTCCTCCTCTCTTATCTCCTTCTCTCTCCTCTCCTCCTCTCTCCTCTCCTCCTCTCCTCCTCCCTCCTCCTCTCATCTCCTCCTCTCCTCTCCTCTCCTCCTCTCCTCTCTTCTCCTCATCTCCTCTCCTCCTCTCCTCTCCTCCTCTCCTCCTCTCTCATCTCCTCCCTCATCTCCTCCTCTCCTCTCCTCCTCTCTCATCTCCTCCTCTCCTCTCCTCCTCCTCCCTCCTGTCCTCCTCTCTCCTCTCCTCCTCTCTCCTCTCCTTCTCTCCTCCTCCCTCCTCCTCTCATCTCCTCCTCTCCTCTCCTCCTCTCCTCTCTTCTCCTCATCTCCTCCTCTCCTCTCCTCTTCTCCTCCTCTCCTCTCCTCCTCTCTCATCTCCTCCTCTCCTCTCCTCCTCATCTCCTCCTCTCCTCTCCTCCTCTCCTCCTCTCTCATCTCCTCCTCTCCTCTCCTCCTCTCTCATCTCCTCCTCATCTCCTCCTCTCCTCTCTTCTCCGCCTCTCCTCCTCTCCTCTCCTCTCCTCTCCTCATCTCCTCTCTCTCCTCTTCTCCTCTCTCATCTCCTCCTCTCCTCCTCTCTCATCTCCTCCTCTCTCATCTCCTCCTCTCCTCCTCTCCTCATCTCCTCTCTCATCTCCTCTCCTCTCCTCTCCTCTCCTCTCCTCTCCTCTCCTCTCTCCTCTCCTCATCTCCTCCTTTCCTCTCCTCCTCCCTCCTCTCTTCTCTGACGACCTGTGCAGGTTATCTACAACACGGCCACTTTATATTATTACCTTATAGTTACAGAAACCTCTCCTCCTCTCTCATCTCCTCCTCTCCTCTCCTCTCCTCATCTCCTCCTCTCCTCTCCTCCTCTCTCATCTCCTCTCTCATCTCCTCCTCTCTGACGACGACCTCCTCCTCTCTCCTCTCTCATCTCCCTCTCTCCTCCTCTCTCATCTCCTCCTCTCTCCTCCTACCCTCTCATCTTATCCTCTCTCCTCCTTTTCTCTCATCTCCCTCCCTCATCTCCTCCTCTCTCATCTCCTCCTCGCTCATCTCCTCCTCTCTCATCCCCTCATCTCCTCTTCTCTCATCTACTCTCTCATCTCCTCCTCTCTCATCTCCTCCTTTCTCATCTCCTCCTCTCATCTCCTCCTCCCCCCTCCTCTCCTCCCAGTAGGAGGTTCTGTAGATACATAATCTCTCCAGTAGGAGGTGATGTAGATACATCATCTCTCCAGTAGGAGGTGCTGTAGATACATCATCTCTCCAGTAGGGGTGCTGTAGATACATCATCTCTCCAGTAGGAGGTGCTGTAGATAGATCATCTCTCCAGTAGGAGGTGCTGTAGATACATCATCTCTCCAGTAGGTGGTGCTGTAGATACATCATCTCTCCAGTGGGAGGTGCTGTAGATAGATCATCTCTCCAGTAGGAGGTGCTGTAATATAGATAGATCAACTCTCCAGTAGGAGGTGGTGTAGATAGAGCAACGCTCCAGTAGGAGGTGCTGTAATGTAGATAGATCAACTCTCCAGTAGGAGTTGCTGTAGATAGATCATCTCTCCAGTAGGAGGTGCTGTACTATAGATAGATCAACTCTCCAGTAGGAGGTGCTGTAGATACATCATCTCTCCAGTAGGAGGTGCTGTAGATACATCAACTCTCCAGTAGGAGGTGCTGTAGATAGATCAACTCTCCAGTAGGAGTATGTGTGTCACAGTGTGTGTGTGTGTGTCACAGTGTGTGTGAGTGTGTGTGTGTGTGTGGGTGTGTGTGTTACAGTGTGTGTGTTACAGTGTGTGTGTGTTACAGTGTGTGTGTGTTACAGTGTGTGTGTGTGTGTGTTACAGTGTGTGTGTGTTACAGTGTGTGTGAGTGTGTGTGCGTGTTACAGTGTGTGTGTGTTACAGTGTGTGTTACAGTGTGTGTGTGTGTGTGTGTGTGTGTGTGTGTGTTACAGTGTGTGTGTGTGTTACAGTGTGTGTGTGTTACAGTGTGTGTGTGTGTGTTACAGTGTGTGTGTGTTACAGTGTGTGTGAGTGTGTGTGTGTGTGTGTGTGTGTGTGTTACAGTGTGTGTGTGTGTGTGTGTGTGTGTGTGTTACAGTGTGTGTGTTACAGTGTGTGTGTGTTACAGTGTGTGTGTGTGTGTGTTACAGTGTGTGTGTGTTACAGTGTGTGTGTGTGTGTGTGTGTGTGTGTGTGTGTGTGTGTGTTTGTGTTACAGTGTGTGTGTGTGTGTTACAGTGTGTGTGTGTTACAGTGTGTGTGTGTTACAGTGTGTGTGTGTTACAGTGTGTGTGAGTGTGTGTGTGTGTGTGTGTGTGTGTTACAGTGTGTGTGTGTGTGTGTGTGTGTGTGTGTGTGTGTTACAGTGTGTGTGTGTGTGTGTGTGTGTGTGTTACAGTGTGTGTGTGTGTGTGTGTGTGTGTGTGTGTTACAGTGTGTGTGTGTGTGTGTGTGTGTGTGTGTGTGTGTGTGTGTGTGTTACAGTGTGTGTGTGTGTGTGTGTGTGTGTGTGTGTGTGTGTGTGTTACAGTGTGTGTGTGTGTGTGTGTTACAGTGTGTGTGTGTGTGTGTGTGTGTGTGTTACAGTGTGTGTGTGTGTGTGTGTGTGTGTGTTACAGTGTGTTGGTGTGTGTGTGTGTGTGTGTGTTACAGTGTGTTGGTGTGTGTGTGTGTGTGTTACAGTGTGTGTGAGTGTGTGTGTGTGTGTTACAGTGTGTGTGTGTGTGTGTGTGTTACAGTGTGTCTGTGTTACAGTGTGTGTGAGTGTGTGTTACAGTGTGTGTGTGTGTGTGTTACAGTGTGTGTGTGTGTGTGTGTGTGAGTGTGTGTGTGTTACAGTGTGTGTGAGTGTGTGTTACAGTGTGTGTGTGTGTGTTACAGTGTGTGTGTGAGTGTGTGTGTGTGTGTGTTACAGTGTGTTGGTCCCTGTCTCTCGGAGGACAACTTGCTGCTGTCCCAGTCAGAGTTCAGAAGTTTCCGGGAGGATGTGGAACGCGTGTTGCCAGGGCAACCAGGTGAACACCACCTTCTCTGATCGCGTCGAGCAGATGGCCGAGGAGAGACTGCAGGCACACCTGGCTAAGGTGGGGTTTTATAGCACACACACACACACACACACACACACACACACACACACACACACACACACACACACACACACACACACACACACACACACACACACACACACACACACACACACACACACACACACACAGAGTTGAAGTCGGAAGTTTACATACACTTAGGTTGGAGTCATTAAAACTTGTTTTTCAACCACTCCACAAATTTCTTGTTAACAAACTATAGTTTTGGCAAGTCAGTTAGGACATCTACTACATTTATTTTTCCAACAATTGTTTACAGACAGATTATTTCACTTATAATTCACTGTATCACAATTCCAGTGGGTCAGAAGTTTACATACACTAAGTTGACTGTGCCTTTAAACATCTTGGAAAATTCCTGAAAATTATGTGGCTTTAGAAGCTTCTGATAGGCTAATTGACATCATTTGAGCCAATTGGAGGTGTACCTGTGGATGTATTTCAAGGCCTACCTTCAAACTCAGTGCCTCTTTGCTTGACATCATGGGAAAATCAAAAGAAATCAGCCAAGACCTCAGAAAAAACAATTGTAGACCTCCACAAGTCTGGTTCATCCTTGGAAGCAATTCCAAACGCTAGCAAAGGACCTTGTGAAGATGTTGGAGGAAACAGGTACAAAAGTATCTATATCCACAGTAAAACGAGTCCTATATCGACATAACCTGAAGGCCGCTCAGCAAGGAAGAAGCTACTGTTCCAAAACCACCATTAAAAAGCCAGACTACGGTTTGCAACTGCATATGGGGACAAAGATCGTACTTGAAATGTCCTCTGGTCTGATGAAACAAAAATAGAACTGTTTGGCCATAATGACCATCGTTATGTTTGGAGGAAAAAGGGGGAAGCTTGCAAGCCGAAGAACACCATCCCAACCGTGAAGCACGGGGGTGGCAGCATCATGTTGTGGGGGTGCTTTGCTGCAGGAGGGACTGGTGCACTTCACAAAATAGATAGCATCATGAGGACGGAAAATTATGTGGATATATTGAAGCAACATCTCAAGACATCAGTCAGGAAGTTAAAGCTTGGTCCCAAATGGGTCTTCCAAATGGACAATGACCCCAAGCATACTTCCAAAGTTGTAGCAAAATGGCTTAAGGACAACAACGTCAAGGTATTGGAGTGGCCATCACAAAGCCCTGACCTCAATCCTATAGAAGATTTGTGGGCAGAACTGAAAAAGCGTGTGCGAGCAAGGAGGCCTACAAACCTGACTCAGTTACACCAGCTCTGTCAGGAGGAATGGGCCAAAATTCACCCAACTTATTGTGGGAAGCTTGTGGAAGGCTTCCTGAAACATTTGACCCAAGTTAAACAATTTAAAGGCAATGCTACCAAATACTAATTGAGTGTATGTAATCTTCTGACCCACTGGGAATGTGATGAAAGAAATAAAAGCTGAAATAAATCATTCTCTCTACTATTATTCTGACATTTCACATTCTTAAAATAAAGTGGTGATCCTAACTGACCTAAGACAGGGACTTTTTACTGGGATTAAATGTCAGGAATTGTGAAAAACGGAGTTTAAATGTATTTGGCTAAGGTGTATGTAAACTTCCGACTTCAACTGTATATACAAACACACACACCATCATACATAAACACACACACACATATTAATACACACACACAAACACACACTCAGCAGGTCGGATATGGGTCAGAGTTACTCAGCATTAAGTTAAGCCTGGGCTGCACACTGAGATCAATGCCACACACACACACACACACACACACACACACACACACGCCAGATTCTCTTTGGGGCCTCAGCATCCCCCATTGTTTCTGCTGGCAGAGAGAGGGAGGGGGGAGAGATAGAGAGGGGGGGAGAGAGAGAGAGAGAGAGTGAGAGAGAGAGTGAGAGTGAGTGAGAATGAGAGAGAGACAGAGACAGAGACAGAGAGAGAGAGTGAGAGTGAGAGAAAGAGAGGGAGGGAGGGGAGAGAGGGGTTTGTATTATATTGGTAGCTGATAGCAACACCAGGACACAGTTCATATCTGATGTGGTTCCATTGTTGTGATGGGTGTGGTGGGTGTGAAGAGAGTAGGAGTGGAATTGTGTGTGTGTGTGTGTGTGTGTGTGTGTGTGTGTGTGTGTGTGTGTGTGTGTGTGTGTGTGTGTGTGTGTGTGTGTGTGTGTGTGCCTATTTCCGTCTGTGTTTCTCTGTGAGTGTGTGTGTTTGTCTATATCCGGGTCGGAGAGAGAGAACGACAGTCCAGTCTGAGCTGTAGTAGTTAGAATACAGTAGTAGATAGAGGGTTAGAGTTCAGTAGTAGTTAGAATACAGTAGTAGTTAGAGTACAGTAGTAGTTAGAGTTCAGTAGTAGTTAGAGTACAGTAGTAGTTAGAGGGTTAGAGTACAGTAGTAGTTAGAATACAGTAGTAGTTAGAGTACAGTAGTAGTTAGAGTTCAGTAGTAGTTAGAGTACAGTAGTAGTTAGAGGGTTAGAGTACAGTAGTAGTTAGAGTTCAGTAGTAGTTAGAATACAGTAGTAGTTAGAATACAGTAGTAGTTAGAATACAGTAGTAGTTAGAGTACAGTAGTAGTTAGAATACAGTAGTAGTTAGAGTACAGTAGTAGTTAGAGGGTTAGAGTACAGTAGTAGTTAGAGTACAGTAGTAGTTAGACTACAGTAGTAGTTAGAGGGTTAGAGTACAGTAGTAGATAGAGTTCAGTAGTAGTTAGAGTACAGTAGTAGTTAGAGGGTTAGAGTACAGTAGTAGTTAGAGTACAGTAGTAGTTAGAGTACAGTAGTAGTTAGAGGGTTAGAGTACAGTAGTAGATAGAGTTCAGTAGTAGTTAGACTACAGTAGTAGTTAGAGTACAGTAGTAGTTAGAGGGTTAGAGTACAGTAGTAGATAGAGTTCAGTAGTAGTTAGACTACAGTAGTAGTTAGAGTACAGTAGTAGTTAGAGTACAGTAGTAGTTAGAGTTCAGTAGTAGTTAGAGTACAGTAGTAGTTAGAGGGTTAGAGTACAGTAGTAGTTAGAATACAGTAGTAGTTAGAGTACAGTAGTAGTTAGAGTTCAGTAGTAGTTAGAGTACAGTAGTAGTTAGAGGGTTAGAGTACAGTAGTAGTTAGAGTTCAGTAGTAGTTAGAATACAGTAGTAGTTAGAATACAGTAGTAGTTAGAATACAGTAGTAGTTAGAGTACAGTAGTAGTTAGAATACAGTAGTAGTTAGAGTACAGTAGTAGTTAGAGGGTTAGAGTACAGTAGTAGTTAGAGTACAGTAGTAGTTAGACTACAGTAGTAGTTAGAGGGTTAGAGTACAGTAGTAGATAGAGTTCAGTAGTAGTTAGAGTACAGTAGTAGTTAGAGGGTTAGAGTACAGTAGTAGTTAGAGTACAGTAGTAGTTAGAGTACAGTAGTAGTTAGAGGGTTAGAGTACAGTAGTAGATAGAGTTCAGTAGTAGTTAGACTACAGTAGTAGTTAGAGTACAGTAGTAGTTAGAGGGTTAGAGTACAGTAGTAGATAGAGTTCAGTAGTAGTTAGACTACAGTAGTAGTTAGAGTACAGTAGTAGTTAGAGTACAGTAGTAGTTAGAGTACAGTAGTAGTTAGAGTACAGTAGTAGTTAGAGGGTTAGAGTACAGTAGTAGTTAGAGTACAGTAGTAGTTAGACTACAGTAGTAGTTAGAGGGTTAGAGTACAGTAGTAGATAGAGTTCAGTAGTAGTTAGAATACAGTAGTAGTTAGAGTACAGTAGTAGTTAGAGGGTTAGAGTACAGTAGTATTTAGAGTTCAGTAGTAGATAGAGGGTTACAGTACAGTAGTAGTTAGAGTACAGTAGTAGTTAGAATACAGTAGTAGTTAGAATACAGTAGTAGTTAGAATACAGTAGTAGTTAGAGTACAGTAGTAGTTAGAATACAGTAGTAGTTAGAGGGTTAGAGTACAGTAGTAGTTAGAGTACAGTAGTAGTTAGACTACAGTAGTAGTTAGAGGGTTAGAGTACAGTAGTAGATAGAGTTCAGTAGTAGTTAGAGTACAGTAGTAGTTAGAGGGTTAGAGTACAGTAGTAGTTAGAGTACAGTAGTAGTTAGAGTACAGTAGTAGTTAGAGGGTTAGAGTACAGTAGTAGATAGAGTACAGTAGTAGTTAGAGTACAGTAGTAGTTAGAGTACAGTAGTAGTTAGAGTACAGTAGTAGTTAGAGGGTTAGAGTACAGTAGTAGTTAGAGTACAGTAGTAGTTAGACTACAGTAGTAGTTAGAGGGTTAGAGTACAGTAGTAGATAGAGTTCAGTAGTAGTTAGAATACAGTAGTAGTTAGAGTACAGTAGTAGTTAGAGGGTTAGAGTACAGTAGTAGATAGAGTTCAGTAGTAGTTAGAGGGTTAGAGTACAGTAGTAGATAGAGTTCAGTAGTAGTTAGACTACAGTAGTAGTTAGAGTACAGTAGTAGTTAGAGTACAGTAGTAGTTAGAGTTCAGTAGTAGTTAGAGTACAGTAGTAGTTAGAGGGTTAGAGTACAGTAGTAGTTAGAATACAGTAGTAGTTAGAGTACAGTAGTAGTTAGAGTTCAGTAGTAGTTAGAGTACAGTAGTAGTTAGAGGGTTAGAGTACAGTAGTAGTTAGAGTTCAGTAGTAGTTAGAATACAGTAGTAGTTAGAATACAGTAGTAGTTAGAATACAGTAGTAGTTAGAGTACAGTAGTAGTTAGAATACAGTAGTAGTTAGAGTACAGTAGTAGTTAGAGGGTTAGAGTACAGTAGTAGTTAGAGTACAGTAGTAGTTAGACTACAGTAGTAGTTAGAGGGTTAGAGTACAGTAGTAGATAGAGTTCAGTAGTAGTTAGTGTACAGTAGTAGTTAGAGGGTTAGAGTACAGTAGTAGTTAGAGTACAGTAGTAGTTAGAGTACAGTAGTAGTTAGAGGGTTAGAGTACAGTAGTAGATAGAGTTCAGTAGTAGTTAGACTACAGTAGTAGTTAGAGTACAGTAGTAGTTAGAGGGTTAGAGTACAGTAGTAGATAGAGTTCAGTAGTAGTTAGACTACAGTAGTAGTTAGAGTACAGTAGTAGTTAGAGTACAGTAGTAGTTAGAGGGTTAGAGTACAGTAGTAGTTAGAGTACAGTAGTAGTTAGACTACAGTAGTAGTTAGAGGGTTAGAGTACAGTAGTAGATAGAGTTCAGTAGTAGTTAGAATACAGTAGTAGTTAGAGTACAGTAGTAGTTAGAGGGTTAGAGTACAGTAGTATTTAGAGTTCAGTAGTAGATAGAGGGTTACAGTACAGTAGTAGTTAGAGTACAGTAGTAGTTAGAATACAGTAGTAGTTAGAATACAGTAGTAGTTAGAATACAGTAGTAGTTAGAGTACAGTAGTAGTTAGAATACAGTAGTAGTTAGAGGGTTAGAGTACAGTAGTAGTTAGAGTACAGTAGTAGTTAGAGTACAGTAGTAGTTAGAGGGTTAGAGTACAGTAGTAGATAGAGTTCAGTAGTAGTTAGACTACAGTAGTAGTTAGAGTACAGTAGTAGTTAGAGGGTTAGAGTACAGTAGTAGATAGAGTTCAGTAGTAGTTAGACTACAGTAGTAGTTAGAGTACAGTAGTAGTTAGAGTACAGTAGTAGTTAGAGTACAGTAGTAGTTAGAGTACAGTAGTAGTTAGAGGGTTAGAGTACAGTAGTAGTTAGAGTACAGTAGTAGTTAGACTACAGTAGTAGTTAGAGGGTTAGAGTACAGTAGTAGATAGAGTTCAGTAGTAGTTAGAATACAGTAGTAGTTAGAGTACAGTAGTAGTTAGAGGGTTAGAGTACAGTAGTATTTAGAGTTCAGTAGTAGATAGAGGGTTACAGTACAGTAGTAGTTAGAGTACAGTAGTAGTTAGAATACAGTAGTAGTTAGAATACAGTAGTAGTTAGAATACAGTAGTAGTTAGAGTACAGTAGTAGTTAGAATACAGTAGTAGTTAGAGGGTTAGAGTACAGTAGTAGTTAGAGTACAGTAGTAGTTAGACTACAGTAGTAGTTAGAGGGTTAGAGTACAGTAGTAGATAGAGTTCAGTAGTAGTTAGAGTACAGTAGTAGTTAGAGGGTTAGAGTACAGTAGTAGTTAGAGTACAGTAGTAGTTAGAGTACAGTAGTAGTTAGAGGGTTAGAGTACAGTAGTAGATAGAGTACAGTAGTAGTTAGAGTACAGTAGTAGTTAGAGTACAGTAGTAGTTAGAGTACAGTAGTAGTTAGAGGGTTAGAGTACAGTAGTAGTTAGAGTACAGTAGTAGTTAGACTACAGTAGTAGTTAGAGGGTTAGAGTACAGTAGTAGATAGAGTTCAGTAGTAGTTAGAATACAGTAGTAGTTAGAGTACAGTAGTAGTTAGAGGGTTAGAGTACAGTAGTAGATAGAGTTCAGTAGTAGTTAGAGTTAGAGTACAGTAGTAGATAGAGTGCAGTAGTAGTTAGACTACAGTAGTAGTTAGAGTACAGTAGTAGTTAGAGTACAGTAGTAGTTAGAGTTCAGTAGTAGTTAGAGTACAGTAGTAGTTAGAGGGTTAGAGTACAGTAGTAGTTAGAATACAGTAGTAGTTAGAGTACAGTAGTAGTTAGAGTTCAGTAGTAGTTAGAGTACAGTAGTAGTTAGAGGGTTAGAGTACAGTAGTAGTTAGAGTTCAGTAGTAGTTAGAATACAGTAGTAGTTAGAATACAGTAGTAGTTAGAATACAGTAGTAGTTAGAGTACAGTAGTAGTTAGAATACAGTAGTAGTTAGAGTACAGTAGTAGTTAGAGGGTTAGAGTACAGTAGTAGTTAGAGTACAGTAGTAGTTAGACTACAGTAGTAGTTAGAGGGTTAGAGTACAGTAGTAGATAGAGTTCAGTAGTAGTTAGTGTACAGTAGTAGTTAGAGGGTTAGAGTACAGTAGTAGTTAGAGTACAGTAGTAGTTAGAGTACAGTAGTAGTTAGAGGGTTAGAGTACAGATAGTTAGTAGTAGTTAGACTACAGTAGTAGTTAGAGTACAGTAGTAGTTAGAGGGTTAGAGTACAGTAGTAGATAGAGTTCAGTAGTAGTTAGACTACAGTAGTAGTTAGAGTACAGTAGTAGTTAGAGTACAGTAGTAGTTAGAGGGTTAGAGTACAGTAGTAGTTAGAGTACAGTAGTAGTTAGACTACAGTAGTAGTTAGAGGGTTAGAGTACAGTAGTAGATAGAGTTCAGTAGTAGTTAGAATACAGTAGTAGTTAGAGTACAGTAGTAGTTAGAGGGTTAGAGTACAGTAGTATTTAGAGTTCAGTAGTAGATAGAGGGTTACAGTACAGTAGTAGTTAGAGTACAGTAGTAGTTAGAATACAGTAGTAGTTAGAATACAGTAGTAGTTAGAATACAGTAGTAGTTAGAGTACAGTAGTAGTTAGAATACAGTAGTAGTTAGAGGGTTAGAGTACAGTAGTAGTTAGAGTACAGTAGTAGTTAGACTACAGTAGTAGTTAGAGGGTTAGAGTACAGTAGTAGATAGAGTTCAGTAGTAGTTAGAGTACAGTAGTAGTTAGAGGGTTAGAGTACAGTAGTAGTTAGAGTACAGTAGTAGTTAGAGTACAGTAGTAGTTAGAGGGTTAGAGTACAGTAGTAGATAGAGTACAGTAGTAGTTAGAGTACAGTAGTAGTTAGAGTACAGTAGTAGTTAGAGTACAGTAGTAGTTAGAGGGTTAGAGTACAGTAGTAGTTAGAGTACAGTAGTAGTTAGACTACAGTAGTAGTTAGAGGGTTAGAGTACAGTAGTAGATAGAGTTCAGTAGTAGTTAGAATACAGTAGTAGTTAGAGTACAGTAGTAGTTAGAGGGTTAGAGTACAGTAGTAGATAGAGTTCAGTAGTAGTTAGACTACAGTAGTAGTTAGAGTACAGTAGTAGTTAGAGTACAGTAGTAGTTACAGTACAGTAGTAGATAGAGTACAGTAGTAGTTAGAGTACAGTAGTAGTTAGACTACAGTAGTAGTTAGAGTTCAGTAGTAGTTAGAGTACAGTAGTAGTTAGAGTACAGTAGTAGTTAGAGGGTTAGAGTACAGTAGTAGTTAGAGTACAGTAGTAGTTAGAGTACAGTAGTAGTTAGAGTTCAGTAGTAGTTAGAGTACAGTAGTAGTTAGAGTACAGTAGTAGTTAGAATACAGTAGTAGTTAGAGGGTTAGAGTACAGTAGTAGTTAGAGTACAGTAGTAGTTAGAATACAGTAGTAGTTAGAGTACAGTAGTAGTTAGAGGGTTAGAGTACAGTAGTAGTTAGAGGGTTAGAGTACAGTAGTAGTTAGAGTACAGTAGTAGATAGAGGGTTAGAGTACAGTAGTAGTTAGAGTACAGTAGTAGTTAGAGTACAGTAGTAGTTAGAGTACAGTAGTAGTTAGAGTACAGTAGTAGTTAGAATACAGTAGTAGTTAGAGGGTTAGAGTACAGTAGTAGTTAGAGTACAGTAGTAGATAGAGTTCAGTAGTAGTTAGAGGGTTAGAGTACAGTAGTAGATAGAGGGTTAGAGTACAGTAGTAGTTAGAATACAGTAGTAGTTAGAATACAGTAGTAGTTAGAGTACAGTAGTAGTTAGAGTACAGTAGTAGTTAGAGTACAGTAGTAGTTAGAGTACAGTAGTAGTTAGAGGGTTAGAGTACAGTAGTAGTTAGAGGGTTAGAGTACAGTAGTAGTTAGAGTACAGTAGTAGTTAGAGGGTTAGAGTACAGTAGTAGTTAGAGTACAGTAGTAGTTAGAATACAGTAGTAGTTAGACTACAGTAGTAGTTAGAGGGTTAGAGTACAGTAGTAGTTCGAGTACAGTAGTAGATAGAGTTCAGTAGTAGTTAGACTACAGTAGTAGTTAGAGTACAGTAGTAGTTAGAGTACAGTAGTAGATAGTGTTCAGTAGTAGTTAGAGGGTTAGAGTACAGTAGTAGTTAGAGGGTTAGAGTACAGTAGTAGTTAGAGTACAGTAGTAGTTAGAGGGTTAGAGTACAGTAGTAGTTAGAGTACAGTAGTAGTTAGAGTACAGTAGTAGTTAGACTACAGTAGTAGTTAGAGGGTTAGAGTACAGTAGTAGTTAGAGTACAGTAGTAGATAGACTACAGTAGTAGTTAGAGTACAGTAGTACTTAGAGTACAGTAGTAGTTAGAGTACAGTAGTAGATAGAGTACAGTAGTAGTTAGAGTACAGTAGTAGTTAGAGGGTTAGAGTACAGTAGTAGTTAGAGTACAGTAGTAGTTAGACTACAGTAGTAGTTAGAGGGTTAGAGTACAGTAGTAGTTAGAGTACAGTAGTAGTTAGACTACAGTAGTAGTTAGAGTACAGTAGTAGATAGAGTACAGTAGTAGTTAGAGGGTTAGAGTACAGTAGTAGTTAGAGTACAGTAGTAGATAGAGTACAGTAGTAGTTAGAGTTCAGTAGTAGTTAGAGTACAGTAGTAGTTAGAGTACAGTAGTTGTTAGAGGGTTAGAGTACAGTAGTAGTTAGAGTACAGTAGTAGATAGAGTACAGTAGTAGATAGAGTTCAGTAGTAGTTAGAGTACAGTAGTAGTTAGAGTACAGTAGTAGTTAGAGGGTTAGAGTACAGTAGTAGTTAGAGTACAGTAGTAGTTAGAGGGTTAGAGTACAGTAGTAGTTAGACTACAGTAGTAGTTAGAGGGTTAGAGTACAGTAGTAGTTAGAGTACAGTAGTAGATAGAGTACAGTAGTAGTTAGAGTACAGTAGTAGTTAGACTACAGTAGTAGTTAGAGGGTTAGAGTACAGTAGTAGTTAGACTACAGTAGTAGTTAGAGGGTTAGAGTACAGTAGTAGTTAGAGTTCAGTAGTAGTTGGAGTACAGTAGTAGTTAGAGTACAGTAGTAGATAGAGTACAGTAGTAGTTAGAGGGTTAGAGTACAGTAGTAGTTAGAGTACAGTAGTAGTTAGAGTACAGTAGTAGTTAGAGTACAGTAGTAGTTAGAGGGTTAGAGTACAGTAGTAGTTAGAGTACAGTAGTAGTTAGAGTACAGTAGTAGTTAGAGTTCAGTAGTAGTTAGAGTTCAGTAGTAGTTAGAGTACAGTAGTAGTTAGAGTACAGTAGTAGTTAGAGTACAGTAGTAGTTAGAATACAGTAGTAGTTAGAGGGTTAGAGCACAGTAGTAGTTAGAGGGTTAGAGTACAGTAGTAGTTAGAGTACAGTAGTAGTTAGAGGGTTAGAGTACAGTAGTAGTTAGAGTACAGTAGTAGTTAGAGGGTTAGAGTACAGTAGTAGTTAGAGTACAGTAGTAGTTAGACTACAGTAGTAGTTAGAGGGTTAGAGTACAGTAGTAGTTAGAGTTCAGTAGTAGTTAGAATACAGTAGTAGTTAGAGTACAGTAGTAGTTAGAGGGTTAGAGTACAGTAGTAGTTAGAGTTCAGTAGTAGATAGAGGGTTAGAGTACAGTAGTAGTTAGAGTACAGTAGTAGTTAGAATACAGTAGTAGTTAGAATACAGTAGTAGTTAGAATACAGTAGTAGTTAGAGTACAGTAGCAGTTAGAATACAGTAGTAGTTAGAGGGTTAGAGTACAGTAGTAGTTAGAGTACAGTAGTAGTTAGACTACAGTAGTAGTTAGAGGGTTAGAGTACAGTAGTAGATAGAGTTCAGTAGTAGTTAGAGTACAGTAGTAGTTAGAGGGTTAGAGTACAGTAGTAGTTAGAGTACAGTAGTAGTTAGAGTACAGTAGTAGTTAGAGGGTTAGAGTACAGTAGTAGATAGAGTTCAGTAGTAGTTAGAATACAGTAGTAGTTAGAGTACAGTAGTAGTTAGAGGGTTAGAGTACAGTAGTAGATAGAGTTCAGTAGTAGTTAGACTACAGTAGTAATTAGAGTACAGTAGTAGTTAGAGTACAGTAGTAGTTAGAGTACAGTAGTAGTTAGAGTACAGTAGTAGTTAGAGGGTTAGAGTACAGTAGTAGTTAGACTACAGTAGTAGTTAGACTACAGTAGTAGTTAGAGGGTTAGAGTACAGTAGTAGATAGAGTTCAGTAGAAGTTAGAATACAGTAGTAGTTAGAGTACAGTAGTAGTTAGAGGGTTAGAGTACAGTAGTAGATAGAGTTCAGTAGTAGTTAGACTACAGTAGTAGTTAGAGTACAGTAGTAGTTAGAGTACAGTAGTAGTTACAGTACAGTAGTAGATAGAGTACAGAAGTAGTTAGAGTACAGTAGTAGTTAGACTACAGTAGTAGTTAGAGTTCAGTAGTAGTTAGAGTACAGTAGTAGTTAGAGTACAGTAGTAGTTAGAGGGTTAGAGTACAGTAGTAGTTAGAGTACAGTAGTAGTTAGAGTTCAGTAGTAGTTAGAGTACAGTAGTAGTTAGAGTACAGTAGTAGTTAGAATACAGTAGTAGTTAGAGGGTTAGAGTACAGTAGTAGTTAGAGTACAGTAGTAGTTAGAATACAGTAGTAGTTAGAGTACAGTAGTAGTTAGAGGGTTAGAGTACAGTAGTAGTTAGAGGGTTAGAGTACAGTAGTAGTTAGAGTACAGTAGTAGATAGAGGGTTAGAGTACAGTAGTAGTTAGAGTACAGTAGTAGTTAGAGTACAGTAGTAGTTAGAGTACAGTAGTAGTTAGAGTACAGTAGTAGTTAGAATACAGTAGTAGTTAGAGGGTTAGAGTACAGTAGTAGTTAGAGTACAGTAGTAGATAGAGTTCAGTAGTAGTTAGAGGGTTAGAGTACAGTAGTAGTTAGAGGGTTAGAGTACAGTAGTAGTTAGAGTACAGTAGTAGTTAGAATACAGTAGTAGTTAGAGTACAGTAGTAGTTAGAGTACAGTAGTAGTTAGAGTACAGTAGTAGTTAGAGTACAGTAGTAGTTAGAGGGTTAGAGTACAGTAGTAGTTAGAGGGTTAGAGTACAGTAGTAGTTAGAGTACAGTAGTAGTTAGAGGGTTAGAGTACAGTAGTAGTTAGAGTACAGTAGTAGTTAGAATACAGTAGTAGTTAGACTACAGTAGTAGTTAGAGGGTTAGAGTACAGTAGTAGTTAGAGTACAGTAGTAGATAGAGTTCAGTAGTAGTTAGACTACAGTAGTAGTTAGAGTACAGTAGTAGTTAGAGTACAGTAGTAGTTAGAGTTCAGTAGTAGTTAGAAGGTTAGAGTACAGTAGTAGTTAGAGGGTTAGAGTACAGTAGTAGTTAGAGTACAGTAGTAGTTAGAGGGTTAGAGTACAGTAGTAGTTAGAGTACAGTAGTAGTTAGAGTACAGTAGTAGTTAGACTACAGTAGTAGTTAGAGGGTTAGAGTACAGTAGTAGTTAGAGTACAGTAGTAGATAGAGTTCAGTAGTAGTTAGACTACAGTAGTAGTTAGAGTACAGTAGTAGTTAGAGTACAGTAGTAGTTAGAGTACAGTAGTAGATAGAGTACAGTAGTAGTTAGAGTACAGTAGTAGTTAGAGGGTTAGAGTACAGTAGTAGTTAGAGTACAGTAGTAGTTAGACTACAGTAGTAGTTAGAGGGTTAGAGTACAGTAGTAGTTAGAGTACAGTAGTAGTTAGACTACAGTAGTAGTTAGAGTACAGTAGTAGATAGAGTACAGTAGTAGTTAGAGTACAGTAGTAGTTAGAGGGTTAGAGTACAGTAGTAGTTAGAGTACAGTAGTAGTTAGAGTTCAGTAGTAGTTAGAGTACAGTAGTAGTTAGAGTACAGTAGTAGTTAGAGTACAGTAGTAGTTAGAGTACAGTAGTAGTTAGAGTACAGTAGTAGTTAGAGGGTTAGAGTACAGTAGTAGTTAGAGTACAGTAGTAGTTAGAGTTCAGTAGTAGTTAGAGTACAGTAGTAGTTAGAGTACAGTAGTAGTTAGAATACAGTAGTAGTTAGAGGGTTAGAGTACAGTAGTAGTTAGAGTACAGTAGTAGTTAGAATACAGTAGTAGTTAGAGTACAGTAGTAGTTAGAGGGTTAGAGTACAGTAGTAGTTAGAGGGTTAGAGTACAGTAGTAGTTAGAGTACAGTAGTAGATAGAGGGTTAGAGTACAGTAGTAGTTAGAGTACAGTAGTAGTTAGAGTACAGTAGTAGTTAGAGTACAGTAGTAGTTAGAGTACAGTAGTAGTTAGAATACAGTAGTAGTTAGAGGGTTAGAGTACAGTAGTAGTTAGAGTACAGTAGTAGATAGAGTTCAGTAGTAGTTAGAGGGTTAGAGTACAGTAGTAGTTAGAGGGTTAGAGTACAGTAGTAGTTAGAGTACAGTAGTAGTTAGAATACAGTAGTAGTTAGAGTACAGTAGTAGTTAGAGTACAGTAGTAGTTAGAGTACAGTAGTAGTTAGAGTACAGTAGTAGTTAGAGGGTTAGAGTACAGTAGTAGTTAGAGGGTTAGAGTACAGTAGTAGTTAGAGTACAGTAGTAGTTAGAGGGTTAGAGTACAGTAGTAGTTAGAGTACAGTAGTAGTTAGAATACAGTAGTAGTTAGACTACAGTAGTAGTTAGAGGGTTAGAGTACAGTAGTAGTTAGAGTACAGTAGTAGATAGAGTTCAGTAGTAGTTAGACTACAGTAGTAGTTAGAGTACAGTAGTAGTTAGAGTACAGTAGTAGTTAGAGTTCAGTAGTAGTTAGAAGGTTAGAGTACAGTAGTAGTTAGAGGGTTAGAGTACAGTAGTAGTTAGAGTACAGTAGTAGTTAGAGGGTTAGAGTACAGTAGTAGTTAGAGTACAGTAGTAGTTAGAGTACAGTAGTAGTTAGACTACAGTAGTAGTTAGAGGGTTAGAGTACAGTAGTAGTTAGAGTACAGTAGTAGATAGAGTTCAGTAGTAGTTAGACTACAGTAGTAGTTAGAGTACAGTAGTAGTTAGAGTACAGTAGTAGTTAGAGTACAGTAGTAGATAGAGTACAGTAGTAGTTAGAGTACAGTAGTAGTTAGAGGGTTAGAGTACAGTAGTAGTTAGAGTACAGTAGTAGTTAGACTACAGTAGTAGTTAGAGGGTTAGAGTACAGTAGTAGTTAGAGTACAGTAGTAGTTAGACTACAGTAGTAGTTAGAGTACAGTAGTAGATAGAGTACAGTAGTAGTTAGAGGGTTAGAGTACAGTAGTAGTTAGAGTACAGTAGTAGATAGAGTACAGTAGTAGTTAGAGTTCAGTAGTAGTTAGAGTACAGTAGTAGTTAGAGTACAGTAGTAGTTAGAGTACAGTAGTAGATAGAGTACAGTAGTAGATAGAGTTCAGTAGTAGTTAGAGTACAGTAGTAGTTAGAGTACAGTAGTAGTTAGAGGGTTAGAGTACAGTAGTAGTTAGAGTACAGTAGTAGTTAGAGGGTTAGAGTACAGTAGTAGTTAGACTACAGTAGTAGTTAGAGGGTTAGAGTACAGTAGTAGTTAGAGTACAGTAGTAGATAGAGTACAGTAGTAGTTAGAGTACAGTAGTAGTTAGACTACAGTAGTAGTTAGAGGGTTAGAGTACAGTAGTAGTTAGACTACAGTAGTAGTTAGAGGGTTAGAGTACAGTAGTAGTTAGAGTTCAGTAGTAGTTGGAGTACAGTAGTAGTTAGAGTACAGTAGTAGATAGAGTACAGTAGTAGTTAGAGGGTTAGAGTACAGTAGTAGTTAGAGTACAGTAGTAGTTAGAGTACAGTAGTAGTTAGAGTACAATAGTAGTTAGAGGGTTAGAGTACAGTAGTAGTTAGAGTACAGTAGTAGTTAGAGTACAGTAGTAGTTAGAGTACAGTAGTAGTTAGAGTTCAGTAGTAGTTAGAGTACAGTAGTAGTTAGAGTACAGTAGTAGTTAGAGTACAGTAGTAGTTAGAATACAGTAGTAGTTAGAGGGTTAGAGCACAGTAGTAGTTAGAGTACAGTAGTAGTTAGAATACAGTAGTAGTTAGAGTACAGTAGTAGTTAGAGGGTTAGAGTACAGTAGTAGTTAGAGTACAGTAGTAGTTAGAGGGTTAGAGTACAGTAGTAGTTAGAGTACAGTAGTAGTTAGAGTACAGTAGTAGTTAGAATACAGTAGTAGTTAGAGGGTTAGAGTACAGTAGTAGTTAGAGTACAGTAGTAGATAGAGTTCAGTAGTAGTTAGAGGGTTAGAGTACAGTAGTAGTTAGAGGGTTAGAGTACAGTAGTAGTTAGAGTACAGTAGTAGTTAGAATACAGTAGTAGTTAGAGTACAGTAGTAGTTAGAGTACAGTAGTAGTTAGAGTACAGTAGTAGTTAGAGTACAGTAGTAGTTAGAGGGTTAGAGTACAGTAGTAGTTAGAGGGTTAGAGTACAGTAGTAGTTAGAGTACAGTAGTAGTTAGAGGGTTAGAGTACAGTAGTAGTTAGAGTACAGTAGTAGTTAGAGTACAGTAGTAGTTAGACTACAGTAGTAGTTAGAGGGTTAGAGTACAGTAGTAGTTAGAGTACAGTAGTAGATAGAGTTCAGTAGTAGTTAGACTACAGTAGTAGTTAGAGTACAGTAGTAGTTAGAGTACAGTAGTAGATAGAGTACAGTAGTAGTTAGAGTACAGTAGTAGTTAGAGGGTTAGAGTACAGTAGTAGTTAGAGTACAGTAGTAGTTAGACTACAGTAGTAGTTAGAGGGTTAGAGTACAGTAGTAGTTAGAGTACAGTAGTAGTTAGACTACAGTAGTAGTTAGACTACAGTAGTAGTTAGAGTACAGTAGTAGATAGAGTACAGTAGTAGTTAGAGGGTTAGAGTACAGTAGTAGTTAGAGTACAGTAGTAGATAGAGTACAGTAGTAGTTAGAGTTCAGTAGTAGTTAGAGTACAGTAGTAGTTAGAGTACAGTAGTAGTTAGAGGGTTAGAGTACAGTATTAGTTAGAGTACAGTAGTAGATAGAGTACAGTAGTAGTTAGAGTTCAGTAGTAGTTAGAGTACAGTAGTAGTTAGAGTACAGTAGTAGTTAGAGTACAGTAGTAGTTAGAGTACAGTAGTAGTTAGAGGGTTAGAGTACAGTAGTAGTTAGACTACAGTAGTAGTTGGAGTACAGTAGTAGATAGAGTACAGTAGTAGTTAGAGTACAGTAGTAGTTAGACTACAGTAGTAGATAGAGTACAGTAGTAGTTAGAGTACAGTAGTAGTTAGAGGGTTAGAGTACAGTAGTAGTTAGACTACAGTAGTAGTTAGAGGGTTAGAGTACAGTAGTAGTTAGAGTTCAGTAGTAGTTGGAGTACAGTAGTAGTTAGAGTACAGTAGTAGATAGAGTACAGTAGTAGTTAGAGGGTTAGAGTACAGTAGTAGTTAGAGTACAGTAGTAGTTAGAGTACAGTAGTAGTTAGAGTACAGTAGTAGTTAGAGGGTTAGAGTTCAGTAGTAGTTAGAGTACAGTAGTAGTTAGAGTACAGTAGTAGTTAGAGTACAGTAGTAGTTAGAGTACAGTAGTAGTTAGAGTTCAGTAGTAGTTAGAGTTCAGTAGTAGTTAGAGTACAGTAGTAGTTAGAGTACAGTAGTAGATAAAGTACAGTAGTAGTTAGAGTACAGTAGTAGTTAGAGTACAGTAGTAGTTAGAGTACAGTAGTAGTTAGAGGGTTAGAGTACAGTAGTAGTTAGAGGGTTAGAGTACAGTAGTAGTTAGAGTACAGTAGTAGTTAGAGTACAGTAGTAGTTAGAGTTCAGTAGTAGTTAGAGTACAGTAGTAGTTAGAGTACAGTAGTAGTTAGAGTACAGTAGTAGATAAAGTACAGTAGTAGTTAGAGTACAGTAGTAGTTAGAGTACAGTAGTAGTTAGAGTACAGTAGTAGATAAAGTACAGTAGTAGTTAGAGTACAGTAGTAGTTAGAGTACAGTAGTAGTTAGAGTACAGTAGTAGTTAGAGGGTTAGAGTACAGTAGTAGTTAGAGGGTTAGAGTACAGTAGTAGTTAGAGTACAGTAGTAGATAGAGTACAGTAGTAGTTAGAATACAGTAGTAGTTAGAGTACAGTAGTAGTTAGAGGGTTAGAGTACAGTAGTAGTTAGAGTACAGTAGTAGTTAGAGTACAGTAGTAGTTAGAGTTCAGTAGTAGTTAGAGTACAGTAGTAGTTAGAGTACAGTAGTAGATAGAGTACAGTAGTAGTTAGAGTACAGTAGTAGTTAGAGTACAGTAGTAGTTAGAGTACAGTAGTAGTTAGAGGGTTAGAGTACAGTAGTAGTTAGAGTACAGTAGTAGATAGAGTACAGTAGTAGTTAGAATACAGTAGTAGTTAGAGTACAGTAGTAGTTAGAGTACAGTAGTAGTTAGAGTACAGTAGTAGATAGAGGGTTAGAGTTCAGTAGTAGTTAGAGTACAGTAGTAGTTAGAGGGTTAGAGTTCAGTAGTAGTTAGAGTACAGTAGTAGTTAGAGGGTTAGAGTTCAGTAGTAGTTAGAGTACAGTAGTAGTTAGAGTACAGTAGTAGATAGAGTACAGTAGTAGTTAGAGTACAGTAGTAGTTAGAGTACAGTAGTAGTTAGAGTACAGTAGTAGTTAGAATACAGTAGTAGTTAGAGTACAGTAGTAGTTAGAGGGTTAGAGTACAGTAGTAGTTAGAGGGTTAGAGTACAGTAGTAGTTAGAAGGTTAGAGTACAGTAGTAGATAGAGTTCAGTAGTAGTTAGACTACAGTAGTAGTTAGAGTACAGTAGTAGTTAGAGTACAGTAGTAGATAGAGTACAGTAGTAGTTAGAGTACAGTAGTAGTTAGAGGGTTAGAGTACAGTAGTAGTTAGAGTACAGTAGTAGTTAGACTACAGTAGTAGTTAGAGGGTTAGAGTACAGTAGTAGTTAGAGTACAGTAGTAGTTAGACTACAGTAGTAGTTAGACTACAGTAGTAGTTAGAGTACAGTAGTAGATAGAGTACAGTAGTAGTTAGAGGGTTAGAGTACAGTAGTAGTTAGAGTACAGTAGTAGATAGAGTACAGTAGTAGTTAGAGTTCAGTAGTAGTTAGAGTACAGTAGTAGTTAGAGTACAGTAGTAGTTAGAGGGTTAGAGTACAGTATTAGTTAGAGTACAGTAGTAGATAGAGTACAGTAGTAGTTAGAGTTCAGTAGTAGTTAGAGTACAGTAGTAGTTAGAGTACAGTAGTAGTTAGAGTACAGTAGTAGTTAGAGTACAGTAGTAGTTAGAGGGTTAGAGTACAGTAGTAGTTAGACTACAGTAGTAGTTGGAGTACAGTAGTAGATAGAGTACAGTAGTAGTTAGAGTACAGTAGTAGTTAGACTACAGTAGTAGATAGAGTACAGTAGTAGTTAGAGTACAGTAGTAGTTAGAGGGTTAGAGTACAGTAGTAGTTAGACTACAGTAGTAGTTAGAGGGTTAGAGTACAGTAGTAGTTAGAGTTCAGTAGTGGTTGGAGTACAGTAGTAGTTAGAGTACAGTAGTAGATAGAGTACAGTAGTAGTTAGAGGGTTAGAGTACAGTAGTAGTTAGAGTACAGTAGTAGTTAGAGTACAGTAGTAGTTAGAGTACAGTAGTAGTTAGAGGGTTAGAGTTCAGTAGTAGTTAGAGTACAGTAGTAGTTAGAGTACAGTAGTAGTTAGAGTACAGTAGTAGTTAGAGTACAGTAGTAGTTAGAGTTCAGTAGTAGTTAGAGTTCAGTAGTAGTTAGAGTACAGTAGTAGTTAGAGTACAGTAGTAGATAAAGTACAGTAGTAGTTAGAGTACAGTAGTAGTTAGAGTACAGTAGTAGTTAGAGTACAGTAGTAGTTAGAGGGTTAGAGTACAGTAGTAGTTAGAGGGTTAGAGTACAGTAGTAGTTAGAGTACAGTAGTAGTTAGAGTACAGTAGTAGTTAGAGTTCAGTAGTAGTTAGAGTACAGTAGTAGTTAGAGTACAGTAGTAGTTAGAGTACAGTAGTAGATAAAGTACAGTAGTAGTTAGAGTACAGTAGTAGTTAGAGTACAGTAGTAGTTAGAGTACAGTAGTAGATAAAGTACAGTAGTAGTTAGAGTACAGTAGTAGTTAGAGTACAGTAGTAGTTAGAGTACAGTAGTAGTTAGAGGGTTAGAGTACAGTAGTAGTTAGAGGGTTAGAGTACAGTAGTAGTTAGAGTACAGTAGTAGATAGAGTACAGTAGTAGTTAGAATACAGTAGTAGTTAGAGTACAGTAGTAGTTAGAGGGTTAGAGTACAGTAGTAGTTAGAGTACAGTAGTAGTTAGAGTACAGTAGTAGTTAGAGTTCAGTAGTAGTTAGAGTACAGTAGTAGTTAGAGTACAGTAGTAGATAGAGTACAGTAGTAGTTAGAGTACAGTAGTAGTTAGAGTACAGTAGTAGTTAGAGTACAGTAGTAGTTAGAGGGTTAGAGTACAGTAGTAGTTAGAGTACAGTAGTAGATAGAGTACAGTAGTAGTTAGAATACAGTAGTAGTTAGAGTACAGTAGTAGTTAGAGTACAGTAGTAGTTAGAGTACAGTAGTAGATAGAGGGTTAGAGTTCAGTAGTAGTTAGAGTACAGTAGTAGTTAGAGGGTTAGAGTTCAGTAGTAGTTAGAGTACAGTAGTAGTTAGAGGGTTAGAGTTCAGTAGTAGTTAGAGTACAGTAGTAGTTAGAGTACAGTAGTAGATAGAGTACAGTAGTAGTTAGAGTACAGTAGTAGTTAGAGTACAGTAGTAGTTAGAGTACAGTAGTAGTTAGAATACAGTAGTAGTTAGAGTACAGTAGTAGTTAGAGGGTTAGAGTACAGTAGTAGTTAGAGGGTTAGAGTACAGTAGTAGTTAGAAGGTTAGAGTACAGTAGTAGTTAGAGTACAGTAGTAGTTAGAGGGTTAGAGTACAGTAGTAGTTAGAGTACAGTAGTAGTTAGAGTACAGTAGTAGTTAGAGTACAGTAGTAGTTAGAGTACAGTAGTAGTTAGAGGGTTAGAGTTCAGTAGTAGTTAGAGTTCAGTAGTAGTTAGAGGGTTAGAGTACAGTAGTAGTTAGAGTACAGTAGTAGTTAGAGTACAGTAGTAGTTAGAGTACAGTAGTAGTTAGAGTACAGTAGTAGTTAGAGGGTTAGAGTACAGTAGTAGTTAGAGTTCAGTAGTAGTTAGAGTTCAGTAGTAGTTAGAGGGTTAGAGTACAGTAGTAGTTAGAGTACAGTAGTAGTTAGAGTACAGTAGTAGATAGAGTACAGTAGTAGTTAGAGGGTTAGAGTACAGTAGTAGTTAGAGTACAGTAGTAGTTAGAGTACAGTAGTAGTTAGAGTACAGTAGTAGTTACAGGGTTAGAGTACAGTAGTAGTTAGAGTACAGTAGTAGTTAGAGTACAGTAGTAGTTAGAGTTCAGTAGTAGATAGAGTACAGTAGTAGTTAGAGGGTTAGAGTACAGTAGTAGTTAGATTACAGTAGTAGTTAGAGTACAGTAGTAGTTAGAGTACAGTAGTAGTTAGAATTCAGTAGTAGTTAGAGGGTTAGAGTACAGTAGTAGTTAGAGGGTTAGAGTACAGTAGTAGTTAGAATACAGTAGTAGTTAGACTACAGTAGTAGTTAGACTACAGTAGTAGTTAGAGGGTTAGAGTACAGTAGTAGTTAGAATACAGTAGTAGTTAGACTACAGTAGTAGTTAGACTACAGTAGTAGTTAGAGGGTTAGAGTACAGTAGTAGTTAGAATACAGTAGTAGTTAGAGTTCAGTAGTAGTTAGAGGGTTAGAGTACAGTAGTAGTTAGACTACAGTAGTAGTTAGAGGGTTAGAGTACAGTAGTAGTTAGAGTACAGTAGTAGATAGAGTTCAGTAGTAGTTAGAGGGTTAGAGTACAGTAGTAGATAGAGTTCAGTAGTAGATAGAGTTCAGTAGTAGTTAGAGGGTTAGAGTACAGTAGTAGATAGAGTTCAGTAGTAGGTAGACTACAGTAGTAGTTAGAGTACAGTAGTAGTTAGAGTACAGTAGTAGTTAGAGGGTTAGAGTTCAGTAGTAGTTAGAGGGTTAGAGTACAGTAGTAGTTAGAGTACAGTAGTATATAGAGTTCAGTAGTAGTTAGAGTACAGTAGTAGATAGAGTTCAGTAGTAGTTAGAGTACAGTAGTAGTTAGAGTACAGTAGTAGTTAGAGGGTTAGAGCACAGTAGTAGTTAGAGTACAGTAGTAGTTAGAGGGTTAGAGTACAGTAGTAGTTAGAGTACAGTAGTAGATAGAGTACAGTAGTAGATAGAGTTCAGTAGTAGTTAGAGGGTTAGAGTACAGTAGTAGTTAGAGGGTTAGAGTACAGTAGTAGTTAGAGGGTTAGAGTACAGTAGTAGTTAGAGTACAGTAGTAGATAGAGTTCAGTAGTAGTTAGAGTACAGTAGTAGTTAGAGTTCAGTAGTAGTTAGAGGGTTAGAGTACAGTAGTAGATAGAGTACAGTAGTAGTTAGAGGGTTAGAGTACAGTAGTAGTTAGAGTACAGTAGTAGATAGAGTACAGTAGTAGATAGAGTTCAGTAGTAGTTAGAGGGTTAGAGTACAGTAGTAGATAGAGTACTGTAGTAGTTAGAGTACAGTAGTAGTTAGAGTACAGTAGTAGTTAGAGTACAGTAGTAGTTAGAGGGTTAGAGTACAGTAGTAGTTAGAATACAGTAGTAGTTAGAGTACAGTAGTAGTTAGAGTACAGTACAGTAGTAGTTAGAGTACAGTAGTAGATAGAGTACAGTAGTGGTTAAGAGTTCAGTAGTAGATAGAGTACAGTAGTAGTTAGACTACAGTAGTAGTTGGAGTACAGTAGTAGATAGAGTACAGTAGTAGTTAGAGTACAGTAGTAGTTAGAGTACAGTAGTAGTTAGAGTACAGTAGTAGTTAGAGTACAGTAGTAGTTAGAGGGTTAGAGTACAGTAGTAGTTAGAGTACAGTAGTAGATAGAGTACAGTAGTAGTTAGAATACAGTAGTAGTTAGAGTACAGTAGTAGTTAGAGTACAGTAGTAGTTAGAGTACAGTAGTAGATAGAGGGTTAGAGTTCAGTAGTAGTTAGAGTACAGTAGTAGTTAGAGGGTTAGAGTTCAGTAGTAGTTAGAGTACAGTAGTAGTTAGAGGGTTAGAGTTCAGTAGTAGTTAGAGTACAGTAGTAGTTAGAGTACAGTAGTAGATAGAGTACAGTAGTAGTTAGAGTACAGTAGTAGTTAGAGTACAGTAGTAGTTAGAGTACAGTAGTAGTTAGAATACAGTAGTAGTTAGAGTACAGTAGTAGTTAGAGGGTTAGAGTACAGTAGTAGTTAGAGGGTTAGAGTACAGTAGTAGTTAGAAGGTTAGAGTACAGTAGTAGTTAGAGTACAGTAGTAGTTAGAGGGTTAGAGTACAGTAGTAGTTAGAGTACAGTAGTAGTTAGAGTACAGTAGTAGTTAGAGTACAGTAGTAGTTAGAGTACAGTAGTAGTTAGAGGGTTAGAGTACAGTAGTAGTTAGAGTTCAGTAGTAGTTAGAGTTCAGTAGTAGTTAGAGGGTTAGAGTACAGTAGTAGTTAGAGTACAGTAGTAGTTAGAGTACAGTAGTAGTTAGAGTACAGTAGTAGTTAGAGTACAGTAGTAGTTAGAGGGTTAGAGTACAGTAGTAGTTAGAGTTCAGTAGTAGTTAGAGTTCAGTAGTAGTTAGAGGGTTAGAGTACAGTAGTAGTTAGAGTACAGTAGTAGTTAGAGTACAGTAGTAGTTAGAGAGTGTTAGAGTACAGTAGTAGTTAGAGTACAGTAGTAGTTAGAGTACAGTAGTAGTTAGAGTACAGTAGTAGTTAGAGGGTTAGAGTACAGTAGTAGTTAGAGTACAGTAGTAGTTAGAGTACAGTAGTAGTTAGAGTTCAGTAGTAGATAGAGTATAGTAGTAGTTAGAGGGTTAGAGTACAGTAGTAGTTAGATTACAGTAGTAGTTAGAGTACAGTAGTAGTTAGAGTACAGTAGTAGTTAGAATTCAGTAGTAGTTAGAGGGTTAGAGTACAGTAGTAGTTAGAGGGTTAGAGTACAGTAGTAGTTAGAATACAGTAGTAGTTAGACTACAGTAGTAGTTAGACTACAGTAGTAGTTAGAGGGTTAGAGTACAGTAGTAGTTAGAATACAGTAGTAGTTAGACTACAGTAGTAGTTAGACTACAGTAGTAGTTAGAGGGTTAGAGTACAGTAGTAGTTAGAATACAGTAGTAGATAGAGTTCAGTAGTAGTTAGAGGGTTAGAGTACAGTAGTAGTTAGACTACAGTAGTAGTTAGAGGGTTAGAGTACAGTAGTAGTTAGAGTACAGTAGTAGATAGAGTACAGTAGTAGATAGAGTTCAGTAGTAGTTAGAGGGTTAGAGTACAGTAGTAGATAGAGTTCAGTAGTAGATAGAGTTCAGTAGTAGTTAGAGGGTTAGAGTACAGTAGTAGATAGAGTTCAGTAGTAGGTAGACTACAGTAGTAGTTAGAGTACAGTAGTAGTTAGAGTACAGTAGTAGTTAGAGGGTTAGAGTTCAGTAGTAGTTAGAGGGTTAGAGTACAGTAGTAGTTAGAGTACAGTAGTATATAGAGTTCAGTAGTAGTTAGAGTACAGTAGTAGATAGAGTTCAGTAGTAGTTAGAGTACAGTAGTAGTTAGAGTACAGTAGTAGTTAGAGGGTTAGAGCACAGTAGTAGTTAGAGTACAGTAGTAGTTAGAGGGTTAGAGTACAGTAGTAGTTAGAGTACAGTAGTAGATAGAGTACAGTAGTAGATAGAGTTCAGTAGTAGTTAGAGGGTTAGAGTACAGTAGTAGTTAGAGGGTTAGAGTACAGTAGTAGTTAGAGGGTTAGAGTACAGTAGTAGTTAGAGTACAGTAGTAGATAGAGTTCAGTAGTAGTTAGAGTACAGTAGTAGTTAGAGTTCAGTAGTAGTTAGAGGGTTAGAGTACAGTAGTAGATAGAGTACAGTAGTAGTTAGAGGGTTAGAGTACAGTAGTAGTTAGAGTACAGTAGTAGATAGAGTACAGTAGTAGATAGAGTTCAGTAGTAGTTAGAGGGTTAGAGTACAGTAGTAGATAGAGTACTGCAGTAGTTAGAGTACAGTAGTAGTTAGAGTACAGTAGTAGTTAGAGTACAGTAGTAGTTAGAGGGTTAGAGTACAGTAGTAGTTAGAATACAGTAGTAGTTAGAGTACAGTAGTAGTTAGAGTACAGTACAGTAGTAGTTAGAGTACAGTAGTAGATAGAGTACAGTAGTGGTTAGAGTTCAGTAGTAGATAGAGTACAGTAGTAGTTAGAGGGTTAGAGTACAGTAGTAGTTAGAGTACAGTAGTAGATAGAGTTCAGTAGTAGTTAGAGGGTTAGAGTACAGTAGTAGTTAGAGTACAGTAGTAGTTAGAGGGTTAGAGTACAGTAGTAGTTAGAATACAGTAGTAGTTAGAGGGTTAGAGTACAGTAGTAGTTAGAGGGTTAGAGTACAGTAGTAGTTAGAGTACAGTAGTAGATAGAGTTCAGTAGTAGTTAGAGTACAGTAGTAGTTAGAGTTCAGTAGTAGTTAGAGGGTTAGAGTACAGTAGTAGATAGAGTACAGTAGTAGTTAGAGGGTTAGAGTACAGTAGTAGTTAGAGTACAGTAGTAGTTAGAGTACAGTAGTAGTTAGAGTACAGTATTAGTTAGAGTACAGTAGTAGTTAGAGTTCAGTAGTAGATAGAGTACAGTAGTAGTTAGAGGGTTAGAGTACAGTAGTAGTTAGAGTACAGTAGTAGTTAGAGTACAGTAGTAGTTAGAGTTCAGTAGTATATAGAGTTCAGTAGTAGTTAGAGGGTTAGAGTACAGTAGTAGTTAGAGTACAGTAGTAGTTAGAGTACAGTAGTAGTTAGAGTTCAGTAGTAGTTAGAGTACAGTAGTAGATAGAGTACAGTAGTAGTTAGAGTACAGTAGTAGTTAGAGTTAGAGTACAGTAGTAGTTAGAGTACAGTAGTAGTTAGAGTACAGTAGTAGATAGAGGGTTAGAGTACAGTAGTAGTTAGAGTACAGTAGTAGTTAGAGTACAGTAGTAGATAGAGTACAGTAGTAGTTAGAGGGTTAGAGTACAGTAGTAGTTAGAGTACAGTAGTAGTTAGAGTACAGTAGTAGTTAGAGTTCAGTAGTAGTTAGAGGGTTAGAGTACAGTAGTAGTTAGAGTACAGTAGTAGTTAGAGTACAGTAGTAGTTAGAGTACAGTAGTAGATAGAGTACAGTAGTAGTTAGAGTACAGTAGTAGTTAGAGGGTTAGAGTACAAGTAGTAGTTAGAGTACAGTAGTAGTTAGAGTACAGTAGTAGATAGAGGGTTAGAGTACAGTAGTAGTTAGAGTACAGTAGTAGTTAGAGTACAGTAGTAGATAGAGTACAGTAGTAGTTAGAGGGTTAGAGTACAGTAGTAGTTAGAGTACAGTAGTAGTTAGAGTACAGTAGTAGTTAGAGTTCAGTAGTAGTTAGAGGGTTAGAGTACAGTAGTAGTTAGAGTACAGTAGTAGTTAGAGGGTTAGAGTACAGTAGTAGTTAGAGTTCAGTAGTAGTTAGAGTATCAGTAGTAGTTAGAGGGTTAGAGTACAGTAGTAGTTAGAGTACAGTAGTAGTTAGAGTACAGTAGTAGTTAGAGTACAGTAGTAGTTAGAGTACAGTAGTAGTTAGAGGGTTAGAGTACAGTAGTAGTTAGAGTTCAGTAGT